>NW_010511084.1:51087-63847 GCF_000687285.1 Phaethon lepturus | reverse complement strand
ACTCTTTCCAGCACTCTGAGATAATGGACTGCTGCAATGCTTCTGGTGATTGGCAGTTTAGATACCATTAAAGTAACAGATACAATGAAGAAGTATATATAGTTAAAAATAGGCAATGCCTTGAGAGAGTGTCTTGTTCTTAACCTCATAGCATCCACAGCAATCCTCTGCTGCACTCTCATGCAGAGCTTACGCTTAGCCATAACCAAAGCACGTTGGTGGTAACCTGTACTATAAACTCCATGAAATTAAAATAAAATGAAATTTTATTCTTTACTCTAAATTCTACCGGAGAAGTCTTGAACTAGAGGAGTGGAGGGGAGGGGTGCTTTTAATTACTTTTTTATTTCCTCCACTAAAGAATCTTTATTACTTGTAGCTCCAGACTGTAAACACAAAGCTGAACTTCAAGCTCTCGAAGTCTGGTCTTGTTTCCAGGTAGACAGAACTTCAGTTATACAAATAAGCATAGCAGGGAACTACAGGTCAAATTCTGCTATCTTCTGTTTTACACTAACACTGATTTTTATTTTATTTTATTTTTAACTGAGATATCAGCCAGCGCTAAGTGAAAGTTCAGACTTTGTCTATCTTTCCTGTCTTGACTATGGAAGACTTAAATCTCTGTAGAGGGAAAACTTGTCTGTGCAGTATTAGATTTGAATCTCAGAACCTAAGACCTATGACCTATTGTCATATTCAATGTAAGTTTGCTCCAGAAATCATCCCTGTGATATATGATTGGGTGATTTTATGCCATTAGAAACCTGTAGTCAGAACTTAACATTTTTATTTCTCTAAAAGTGTTTCTCTTTGTATCTTCTTCCTTTATCAAAAAATTTTTTACTGGGAAATTAAAACTAACACCAAAGCAATGTGCTGATTTGCTGTGTTGACACTTACCTATTTAGTAGGGAACTGGAAACCTCATGTTTCCCATCAAAAGCTTCTGGAGGCTTTTCTTTGCTTTGATGCTCCTTTCCAGAAGGGCCACATGAAATTGAAGACTCTGAATCTTTATCTGGCTCATCTTGTTGATCGGTTTCTATCTGAATTAAAGGCACTTCCCTGTGCTGACCCGCAGGGAGGAGTCCAGGGCCCTTCATATACTCTTCTTTCTCATCCAAATTGACTCCGTCCCTTTTGGGTTTTGATTGAATCTGAGTTGCGCTTTGGGGATGTTTGCTTTCCAGTACATGTTCTCGACTTGTATAGTCAAAGGAATCCTGCTGGACTACAATTAAATTTTTACCACTCTCAACAATATTTGCAGCCAGTCTGTTCGCATATTGTTCCACATGTGGTGGGGAATCACTGTGAAACTGGTCTGCCTCTGCAGCCTCGGCCTCATCTGCTATGATTTTGTTCTTGCGCATTAGAGGTTCAATAGAACTTGCCCATGTCTCGTGAATCAACATATCTGTTATCTGGTCAGTCTTGCATCTTTGGTACAGGCATGAGTCAGACTTGCAAAGACCTGAAGAAGTCACGGTACTGACTGGCTGTACATTTAAGGAATCTTGGTGATGGTGGGCAAATCCATCTAATGAATTTGCCTTAACTGGAACATTAACTGTTAGCCTAGAGCCTGATGATCTGCTGTTGGGCACTGACGATTGCCTAAAGCAAAAAGGTGATCGTAGAGAGGGTGGTAGCAAACTGCCACACCAGTCCTTTGAATTCCGAGCGGAGGGTACGTTATCTTTATTTTCCTTTTCTATTTCTTTTAGCATGTACCTATAAAATTCTTCTGTTATGCTTTCTGTGCTGGACTGTTTGGATGGGCAACTTGGCCTTACATTAAGATGACCATTTTTTTTGGCTACCTGTTGCAAAGCAGAAGTTAAGATGTTGTTTGCATTTTTTCCTGCGTAGTAATCCAGTAGTAAATCAAAACCTCTTCCTTCATTTTCCATTTGGTTCACCATAAATCTTGAAAATTCATCTGTAATGCTTTCACAACTAGACTGCTTTGAGACAGAACTTGTCTGGCTTACAGGCTGACCAAAGGTGTTCATTAGGCCTAGGGTATTGAAAGAGGCTTTGGAATCTGAGTCCTCCTCTGGTATGCTCTCACAGCTTGAGGCCTTGGCTCGGCTCCATCTTTCACAGTGCAGCCTGTTCCTGGGGTGGTTTGGACCTTGCCAGATGCTATCAACCATGGAGAGTTCGGTGAGGTTCATGATCTTGGCAGCCACCTCATTTGCAAAGATATTGACTGAATCTGGTGTGTCCTCAAGGTTTATAGATTCATCTACTACTCGATTCATCAATCTTTCCTTTAACTCAGGATGCTCATCTGTTTTTCTTTTGATCTCGCTAAGTCTAGGCGCCCTGTGCTTCCGAACAACCGAACCATTAGCATGGGTTTCCTTTTTCCTTTTCATGGTTCTGCATGATAAACTCTGGGTCACCAGATATTCATTGCCTCTCTTCCATGCACAGAACCATGGTTGCTTTCCATTTGAATTTTCAAGACAAATGGCAGCTATTTCTGTTGCCATGGAGACAACTGTTTCTGCCAATTCTTCTGCAAAATCTGTTATACAATATTTGTCCCTTGAATGTTTCACTTGTAGCACAGACTGAGAAGGAAGCAAGACATGGTCTCCCAATAAAGACAAGCTAACGTGAACATCATTATTTAGCACAGCATCACACTTATGCTTGGCCTGGTTTTCTTCATTCGTGGTTGCATTGGAAGGCAGCTGTTCTTGAACACCATGCCTGTATTCATTGTTTGCAAAGGTATTTTCTCTGTCTGAAAATGATCTGTAGTCTTTCTTCTTCTGATGATTGCTACTCTGATTTGGGGATTTGTAACAGTCTCGTGCAGTTCTTTTCAGGTATCTTTTCTTAGGAGATGTTTTTGCAACAAGTGCATTATGCCCTATAGCTCTACTTGTTGGTTCTGAATTCAGTGTAGCACTTTCATTGCTATTTACATCTTTCATACTACTTTTCCTAGTGTTTGGGACATTTCCAAGATCTTTGCTAGCACTAGCGCTGCAGGATGTACCAAATGGCTTAACAGCAGAGTGATCAAGGGGGCTGTGTGAAGTTTCACGTGCTGTTGTCTTTGTTGACCATCCTTCTGCTCTTGTTACTTTCTCTGCTTTTGCGCCCTCAGAAAAGAGAGGAGAACACTCTTCAACTTGTCTTATGTCGTTCATCTTCTTGCAAGTGAAATATATTATGTTAAAAAGCAACTTGTTTGCAGTCTCCATGAAAATGTCTTGTGTACTTGAGCTGTTTTCTGAATGGTGGTATAGCTGTCTCTTCTTCCTAACCTCTTCAATAGAATGTCGCAGAATAATATTGGATAAGTTTTGTGCAAGTTCATCCCTGATTACTTCATCAGTGTGTGGAATCCATGGTCTTGCTGCTGTTTCAATAATTTTTCCATTTATGGATTCCATAAAATGCCCTACATTTTTGTATGTGTTGGGTTTTGTCAAAATTATTGATGTCTCTTGGAGAAGGGCCTCTGCAATGCTATCATTTAGCTTTTCCATGCTGCTTCCTATAGCTATGCTACAATGAAGAGTAATGGCTGCAGAAGTCTGAGCAGCAGACAGAAGTCCACTTGAAGTTGCAGGGTACTTCTCTTCCTTCGTTTCCCCCAGACCACAGACAGCTACAGCACTTGCTACTTGAGTCATGCCACACAATGCAGATGGAAATGAATATTCTGTGCCAGAACAGTCATCAGGTAGCTGTGAAGATGCTGTGTGTAGCTCTTCATTATCAACCGCTCTGCTTTTAGAGTCTGTGGCTTCTTGATCCTGTCTGAATTTTTCTGCAGCCTGGGGACTGGAAATGGTTCCAATAACAGTGGCTGCACATGCCAGAGCCACTTCCAGTGCACTCTGACCATGTCCGTTTGAATGTTCTTCCTCAAAGTAATCCGAAACTTCAGCAGAACTTTCTGATTCAGTCCAGTGGCACAGGTTGGGGAAGGCAGACCCTGGCCACTCAGGTATATTCTCAGAGCTGTCTGGACTTTGCACTATGACGATCTTTGGAAGTTCATTCCATGATCGGGAAGCAGATGGGTCTTCTGACTTACAGGAGTTTCCTACAGAGATGCTGACTGCAGCCTCCTCGCTAAAAGTGGGTTGAGACTGTGACAGTCTAATGAATGCATCTTGGAGAACAGATTCTGCTAAATTTGTGGCATACTGACCTGTAGTTGCCTGCTCATTTTGCGAGGGTGGATCCATTTTCCTGATTCCTATGCAATCTTCTCCATCTGTCTTACTGTTGTGTTTTGCTGTTGGGTCATACAGAGGCCCCAGCTCCTCCTTAGCCATTTTGGTTAAAGATACATCTTCTAACAGCTGCACTGAGCAAGAATTTTCAACCTCACTTGTCAAATTAGTAGTACGAAAGGATGAAGTAGCTCTTCCAGCTAATTCCTTCTGCCACAGTATTTCCTGGTCTGACTTATCTTCAGGTTGTAAGATGCCATCTTCAGCCACAACATTTACAGCTTCAGATACTCTAGAAGCTGCATTATCTTTATTAGTGTAGTTCCCTTCAAGAATGAATGGCAACCTGGCTTTTCTGTAGTGGAGATTTTCAAATCCCTTTCCTTTATTTTTTTTGACATCTGAAGATGTTTCTGAAACACTTAATTTTTCATGACCTATTAAAAGAAAAATAAGAAATTAGTTTTTGCAGAGTACCTTGTAACTTCAAAAAGAAAATGGCTGCATAACTGTGTAATGCATTATTGCTCTGTAAAACTACTGCACAACCACGTATCCTTGTCTTTGAACAACAATTTAAAAATATGAATAGCTGTCCATTTTCTAAATTACAGATAAATATATGCATGAAATAGCATCAAGTGCAATTTCTGTGAGCATTTCTGTGGCTGTTTTGCAGTACTAACAATAGCAGAATTATGCTCAGTCCCGTTGCTTTTACCAGTTTTATATTCATCAGCCTCGTTGTCATCCTCGAGGTGCTCAGATGCTGTGAGGAAATCTTCTTCTATTGAGGACACTGAGCAGTTTGTGTCATCCTCGGGCTTTAACACATGAGCTGCTATCTGCAGCTGTCTCTCCTGAACGAGCTCAAGTCCAATCAGAAACTTGTTTATTTCAAAAATGATGCAGCTTGGGCTGTTTTTCCTGTCCCCCCTTGCACACTGAACCAAGCAGACATCTGCCAGCCAAGGACACTAGAGGGGAAAAGAATCTCAAATAGTTATTTAATTAAAAAATAAAACTTATTTTAAGCTTCCCTCTCTATAAATATCTCAGGAATGTTCTGTTGCAAAGATGCAATACAATTTGTCATTTAGATGTTTGTAACACAGTGTGCGGTTACATATATGCCCAAATAAGACCGCTTGGACTGACAGCTTTTGTTATAAAAGCATTTTAGTAGAGAACCCAGCTGTATCACAGGGACATCTTTATTTTCTTGAAATTACAAAGTTGTTTGTTTTCAATCAACGGCTTGTTTTAATGACAGAGACTTGCTTGCTTTTAGCGACCTAACATACTGTTGTTAATGGCCTCACACCACCCTGGATTACCTGTCTCTTGAGGGCATTGTTTGTAGGCATGAATTCCTTTTCAGGATAATTTCTGTTGCAATGCTTGTTTGAAGGCAGCCCTGTAAATACTGGCTGGTGAGATTGTTAAGAGCAGGTGACCTTTAGATGTTCTTACAGACTGTTTTAAAGTAGTGTTTTGTTTCTTTGCTCTTCTTCCTCTCCTTCCTTATTTGCCCGAAGCCCCATTATTTCAGACCTGTATAACCTCCCACTGGAAGTGGGGCTCCACTGCACACTGTGCTGAGCCTTTATATAAAACTGTCTTACCCAGAGAAGCTCTACAATTAAGTTGAAAGTTGAACAGCAACTGAGGGAAAAGAACTCTTGTTATTCTCATTTTATTGATATTAAAACTGTTGGATATTTATACAACCACAGAGCTAAGTTGGTATCTCTGCATGGGACTACGTTTGTGGTATGGATGTGCTCTGAAGCAAAGCCAAGCATTTGCAGCTTGTGATCTTGTGCTTTAAATCCAAGCCCCCAGGAAGGAGCGAGCTTGAGTGGAACCAACTCTGGATCAAGGCAGCAGTTTTTAAGCTGTGCAAAAGGTGCCCTGGACACCCTGTGTATTTGCACAGTACCTAGCATGATGTAACACCATCCTAGATCTTTTGTCTTTGAGTATGAATGCAAAGCAAATATCTAGTAATAAAGGGAGTGGGGTGAGTATTATGTTGGAATAGCAGGTTTATTAGCCTGCTCTTCCTTTCCACCTAAAAAATGTGTCTGAACAGAAAACCAGATAAATTAGTGTGCTAAAAGCAAAACAGAACTATCTGCTGAGAAATTGTTGCTGATTCAGACTTGAGCATACACCATATTGTGAAAAATGTTATTAAAAACAGATGCAGCCTTAGATCAAACATTCCCCTGCTGTTTCTCCAGTCCACAGTTTGCAGGGTTGTGCTTGTGAAAAGGGCTGAGGGGGAGCAGAATAAAAATCCTTGTATGAAAACTATGCGAATCTCCTTGCAAAAGAAATTCTCCGGAAAGCCAAATAAATGTAAGGATGAACATAGCATGTGCTTATCTGGCCAATAAATCTCGCCCAGTCTCAATGCAAAGCTTTACTCATCTTACAAGACAGAAATTTAGTTAGTTCTCATTTGTCTCTTGCCTGCACTTTCTCTGAGAAGGCTGCCAGTCTCAATGACCGCAGTCTTTCAGAGATGGGGATGACTTGGGTACTTGCGTCATCTCGTTCAAGCCTCAAAACACCCTTGTGTGTATTGCAGCGACTTCTCACCAGGGAAGTGGGTTTTGGAGCTCCACTGCTCCCATGTTAGGCTTGTGCTCTTACTTTTTTAAATTTTTCTATATTCAGCCATTAGTCACAAGTGGCAAGAAAGCTCAATAACCAGGCAATCTCTCTCTTTCAAGATGAGTTTATTGGTATAACACAAAATGCAATGATCTTTGCAATACAGCTGTTCCTGGGCCTGCTTCATGAAGACTTTTGTGCACAAGTTAATTTCAGTGAAAAAAAGTTTTCTTCTTTGTTTTTTCTGCAGCAAATAAAAATGGAGATACTGTTCATGTTTTAAGTTTGCTGAGACAGTTTTGTACTCTAAGATAACTGCAGTGTTAAAGAAGCTGTCCCCAATTCATGCTTGACAAAATGAGATCAGAATCAGGCCAAAAAACCCTGAAGTATTTTTCATTCTCTTTACACAGACATGCACAGGCATAAAGTATGATAAAAATGGAATGAAAGAAAAAACTTTTTATTACAATAAGGGGTTAAGCTCCTGGAACTTGTGTATTAAAATGCCTTTAAGCAAATGTTATCATTTGCTTCCTTTCTCTATGTGGTGCCAGTAAGAGGAATTCTTCGCCTCCAGATCACAGATAGGGAACATTTCATTGGCAATAATAGGAGTGAAGGAGTTAGCATGAGAACTTTGCCTTTAGCGCCTTTAAATGTTAAGTTTTAATTAATGCATTAATTACTTTTTAAGTTGACAGAAGCTAAATGAGGTATCGGTTCTGATATGGTTAATGTAGCTTGGTATTTTCCATTGTCATATTCAGGCTTACAGTAGCCTCTGGGATCTTCAGGTCCTATCGTCAGCTCTTTTCTGAGGTACATGCGTGGGAGAAGATGGATTGGGAACAAAAGTGGGAAGTAGCAAGACTTCACTTGAAAGGGAATCTGTAGGAGCTGTGCCCTGATCTAGCTATGTGCACAGAAAAAATTTTACAACTTTCCTCTCTCTGCTGCCCTTCTGACTCCTGCTACTCTTGAAATCGGGGCTTATGAATCATCTCTGCCACCAATGCCTGCCTTCCCTGAAGGATCAGCCGCTAATATGGCTTAAAGCATTATCAGCTGCAGCCCAGACATCCACAGGATCTAGAGGGAATAGCAGGATATCTCTGCTATCTTTGTGTCACCCCTCCCACCACACACACTTAGACTTTTGTTAGATTTATTTTTTATGTTTGCAAACTCGCACTCATCTCTTAAACTGGTGCAAGGTCTCTGCTTTCAGCTTTCTTTTTTCCATTGTCCAAATTCCATCCTTCACAGGTGTGATATGATCTTAAAGATGAGTTTGATTCCTACCTGGGGAACTTCATAATCAGCCTGAATGTTTCCTGATGCTAATCCACTCAGCAGGACTATTTCATTTTCCTTTGGTGGCTGTACGTTCATCGAACTGATGAGTTTGGGAAGATTTGGAGAGACGCTGATCAATCTCTGTAGTATGAAAGATAGATTTTGCTCTCAGGTAATGAAGTCTGAGTTGCACAGTTAGATTCATAAGTATCAAAATGAAATAGCACTTATAGGCATGCCTTTAGAAAGCTTACTTGAACTTACTACTTTGAGTTGATTAAAAGTAGAACTGGCAACGTTACAATGCACATTCTTTCTTTTGAGCCACTAGACAATGGTGACAGTATTAAACTTCTGCACAACTGTCCAGCACAACAGTCTGTCATCCCTTACATTGTCATGTGCTAAACATCTTGATTGTATTTGTGCATCTGAATGCTTGGCCTTCCTATTATGAGTGAGTTCCTAGGAGACCGAGAATACTATGTCTGTTCCTGTCTAACCCAGAAAAGATTCAGTAAGTATGGTAGTGAGAATAGGGCAAATGTTCCAGTTTTCCTCTAGGCATATGACAAGCAAGAAACCAAAGGGGAAGTTAGCTGGACATTCCTGATCAAATTGATGCAATACTAAACCTGGAATAATGGAAGTATTTAATACACAGGTGAAATATGCATTTCTTTGCTCTTCCGCAGCACACCTTCATGACGTTTCATTTCTAACGAAACCATCATTTTCTACCGGTTATGTATTTGCTAGGGCCAAAAGTGGTAATAGTCATAATGTCAATGATGCTATGTAACTTGGGAGATTTGTATTACTGCGCTGCTAGGAGTCCCCAGTGATGTGCAGGAGACGCTGTGCTCATTCATGTACAAAGGCCAGACCAAAAGGACAATACCTACTGTAAGAGTGCTTGCTGTTCTTTTCTGCCAAGGACCTCAGTGTGCTTGTTTTATGAACAGGGAATCAAGGATGACCCCTTACAAAGGGAGTAAATACCACCTCCATTTTATGCACTAGCACGGCCATCAAATGGTAAAGTCATTAAGGGAATGCAGATCTTGGGCATCCAGCCGTATGCTTTGGTTACTATGCAATTCAACGATACTTCAGGTTTTCCTTTTCATCTTCAAAATAATAAGTTTGCAATACTGTTATTTTTCCTCAGAGTGAATTAGATATAATAAAACTTTCTGGCTTAGCAAATCGAATTCAATTTTGGGGAGAAATTCACTTTTCAGTAGACTGATCTTCAGATGAGCCTAAGTATTTATATTTGACATAACTAAATTCAGTGCTTCAATTCAGTTTGACATTTCAGTATAATACAAAAAAGTTCTCATTCTTTTCTTTTTTCAAATTATAACCTTTCTGTAATCACACACATTTCTCTACATATCTCTATTTTTCTACTGCCTGAATTGCCACATTTTATCAGATTTCTTAGGTAGGAAATCATGGCATTTTGTATACCTTTTACTTCAGTTCCTTATCTTTTTTTCAGCATAATAAAGGAAAAGTCTGGAAAGATCACAGAAATCACAGAAACACTAGGTTGGAAAGGACCTTCAAGATCATCAAGTCCAACCATTAATCCAGCGCCACCATGTCCCCTAGACCATGTCCTGAAGCGCCACATCCACATGTTTCTTGAACACTTCCAGAGATGGCGACTCCACCACCTCCCTGGGCAGCCTGTTCCAATACCTGACCACCCTCTCAGTGAAGAAATTTTTCCTAATATCCAATCTAAACCTCCCCTGGCGCAACTTGAGGCCATTATTTTATGATGATTATTTTAAACCAAAAACCCTGAATTTAACCCATTCCAAGGTTCAAAGGGTAATGCAAATTCCTAACAGTACCTATTAGTAAATAGTTATATATTTCATATGAACAACAGCTATGCTAACATCTTCAAAATTCTTCTATGAAATGCTTCCACCACATCAGTGTGTTGTATATAAATCCACCCCATTCAAAACTAATTTATACAACCTGCCTATTATACACAAAAATTGTGATAAGCAAGTTTCCTCTTAGAGAAGAACACACAGTACCTATGCTAGTAGTGAATTTTTGTTACCTATGCTGAAAACTAAAAGTATCATCTCCCAATCATGGCTCATAAATGTGTTGACTCTGCACCAGAAACTATTTTTCTAAAATGCAGCCAAATGTTGCGGGCTCTCCATTAGCAGTCCCACCACGTGCCAGGCAGGGAGTGCCAGCTGTGGGCATGTCAGGGTGCAGCCCTTCAGGGAGCCTACGGGGCTCTACTGAGAAGGAAGAGCTTTAGCGCTATGTGAAGTGCACGGGCGGCGAACACACCACTGCTCTAGGGCTCATAGGTAAAAATCATGCAGCTGCTTTCAAAGGTGATTTGTGCTTGTGAGGGAATAATCTAGTCTCCAGGCATTGTAAAGCGTAGCTGCCTAAAGCTAGTTTGAGTTGGCTTTTACAGATATCGATCTCTACGATTGAGGGAGAAACTTTTGGTATTTCCATATGACTTGCTATAAATTTTATTCCTTAATAAACACTGTAAACAACAATGAAACCATTTCTTATTAGAAAACAACCAGCACTTCTGCGGATTCAGGGAAGTTAAACCTCTCAAGTTGTTCTGCACAGTTAACCTACTGATTCAACAGAAAAATCATTTTGCTGCAAGAAACCTTGTTTATTTTTGACATCTGAATTTTCACAGATCCAGCATGCAGAAAACAGCATAGAAAAACAGTTCTTGCTAATGAATGAATTGAAGGAGGCAACAAGGTCCCAGCATTGGCTATCCTCCTATGAGCTAAGAATGGTTTCAGCAAACTAACTGCAATGCTTTACTGAGGAACTCTCTGGATATTGTCAGGAGATCCCACCTTTGTTCACTTACCACATCTTGCTGTCATATTGCTGTGTCGATTATAGGCACCAAGCCAGGATGTAAACTCAAAACTGATACCAGGCCATATCTTTAAAATGTGACTTCCTCAGATTTGAGTTTTTTTTGGAATGGTATGTATTTTAAATAGCATATCATGATGTAGTTTGTCTTAGTATTTGTAAAATAATCTTTTTTCTTGGAATTTCAAAGGCTTTTTGGCAGAAGGAGAGAGAGACATCAGAAATTATTTTTATGTAGTATTATGCCAATTTAAAAAATTGCATGCATGACACATCCATGTTCACTTCTCTGATAAACCAAGGCTGAGCAAGAATTCCACTCACATGATAACTGCTATGAATTCACAGGCTGCAACAATCCGTTAGATATTTCTGGATGGGAGTAAGAAAAGCTATAAAATATTGCCTGGTGTTGAGATCATTTCAGATTCCTGATGCATTGCTCTCTGTAAGGATTAAAAATCTAGGGCTGGCTTTGATTTGTCCATAGAATTTTGCTCTGGTTTGTATTGGAGAGTCCTAGTGTACCTGCTAGACCCACTGTACATGTTTTTAAGACCTAAACTGTTACCTGTTTCACTTGCTCGTCACTGCAATTGTCTCTGTTTGCATCTAAATTCACAAAACAAACCTGTAATAAAAGAAAAAGAAACAGTAGCTTACAAAGTCATATTAGAATGGCAGTAACCCTTTTAAAGTCAATACATGTTCCTGTTCGAGGCTTGTAGCTGAATATGTGAAGCGTGTTCCTAATACAAGAAAGGTTGAAAGGTTAGCAAAGAGAGCAGCAGAGTAGACTAAGAAAGGAGAAAAAAGGGACAAAAGTAAGAGTTCTGACTTCATCTGCTCTGACAATTAGCTTGTCTGATGAATGGGCAAATGTTGCCAATAAGCTGTAATACAGAGGATATTAGAAAAGATAGAGGAAATGTTAAAAATGCATTTGATTGTATATCAGATAAACTCTTCATGTCTTGCTTTTCCAATGATTTCTTCTTTTCAGGCACTTGTTGCTAAATGTTTCATAAGTGCAAGTATTGATATATATAAAGATTGTGAATTGCTTTTAGAGTTTTCTCCACATCACATAAATACTGTGATATTTTTCCTAACTTTCCAAACTTCCTAAGTAGAAGTTAAAGACTTTATGGAAATAATTTTTTTTTCTTGGTTCATGAGCCAATATGCAAGCAGAAGTTTTCAGCAGTGCTAACCAGGCACTACAACAGGTGGCAGAACAGCTTACTGTCTGGTAAGTTTATATGTGATTCACTGGAAAGTACTACTTTTAATGACAAGGTCTTTTGCCTCCTCTTTCATCTTTTCAGCAACCATTTAACGGTAGTGAGATTGACTTAAACAGAAACTTCAGATCTAAAGACCATTTTATTTCTGAAGACATTTATTTTTTTACATGTCTAGAAAGAAAATTTTCCAGTTTTCAGAAATAAGAAAATTCCTCCTCCAGTTTTATTTCCAAGTTAGAAGCAGGGACTCCAAAGCTAGGCTGACTGTCCTACTTCTGAGTGCTGCAGATATCTCTTTAGAAGTTTGTGAGAATTTGGTGTTGTCTTGATTTAAACCAAAACCTGGCACAGATTCAGGGCTGAGCTGAAGCCAACACCTGATTCCAAATAAATTGCAGATCCAGAATTTATCTTCTAAGAGCTGAGTGATTTCTTTTTTTTCTTCTCCAGCAAACAATAAATGCTTCTCTCCCT
>NW_010511084.1:22756-51056 GCF_000687285.1 Phaethon lepturus | reverse complement strand
CTTTCCCTAATTCCATGTAAATTTCCCCTAGAAAAATAAAATACTCTAAATTATCCCTTTCACCAATATTTTTGTGTTAGGCATCCAAGCTCCTGTTGTGTGCCTGCTTTTACCCCAAGACAACAGTGATTTCAGTTTATATATGCGCATACCATATGTACAGATTATGACCATCTGCAGTAAGAGCCAGCACAGCAGATGGAAAGATCCAGCCAGACCTCCCATTGTAAACCAAAAAAAACCCACTGAAAAAGAAAGCTTTTTGCCCTTTTAAATAGTTTAATGGCATCTTTGTAATGAACTTAAAAACATATTTTCCAACATTTTTACAAGTTTAGGAAAAATATTTCTCTGACAATGTCAATAATCAGGATATGCCACTGTCATCTGCATTTTATGGCTGGCTAACTTTTAAGAAATAGCTATAAAAATTTCTAAGCTATGAAATATTTAAAAATACTCTCTAGCAATATAATGTGGTAATTATGTACTGCCCTAAACATGTTACAGTTAATTATACAGACAAGAATTTGTCTTACTTTCCACTGGGATTTTCCATGGAGGTATATATCAGCTATAGGTAGTTACTACAAAGCATTAGAATGTTATGCCCAGTGCTTGCAGTGATAGGTGGTTATGAGTCCACAGGTGCATGGAGGTGCATTTGCTTTTAATTGGCAACCAGGGTAGGAGTGCTGGAAAGTATGGGTCCAGTTTCAGTCCTCTCAAGCATGTTCACTACCATACTGAAGGTAGGGTGTTACTTAGGAGCTTTGTTTCCAAGGCCCCATGCCAGAGCAATAAGGTCTAGTTTTGTGCTGGATTCGGTGTGAAAGCTTTGTGAAAAAGCTGTGTAGGAGCAGTCATGTCTGCGCATACATTCCAGACAAACACTTGACGCTCTGGTAAACCTTGTTTTGTCGTTCGCTGCCCACACATTGGTACAATGGTACGTCTTTGCTGTTTTATACACTGGCATTCCTACCAGTGACACCAACTGCCATCCTGAAGGTATGACCTTTCTGAGCAGCCAGAAAATCATCTTATCTATTTCACGCTGCATGCATGGCATATAACTCACTAATGCCTCAATAGAAGAAATAACAATGTAAGCAGGAATATCTATTATTTGAAGTCATATTCTCTTTCTTTAGTCTATATTTTATTTGCAGAACCCAATGAACTTATATTATAAAACTTACAGCAGTACCAAATCCAGTTACCAAATACACTTGTCAAATTCCATTGACATTGATTTATTACACTGCCAATTCAGTCTCTTAGCATTTTCCTGTTCTGTGGATTTTGCAGTTTTAATTATAGACAATTTTTACACAAAAATAGTTTTGCACTGGTGAAAGACACTGAAGAACTCATTTACTTTTTCTGTTTTGCTGTTTGCTTTGAGCAGGAGGTGGGACTAGATGGCTACTGTAATCATAAATTAACTCTACAGCACCATCCTGGCAGGCTCTGCGCTACTGCTATCCTCTAGGAAGTTCACTGTGAGGATATGTTTCTTGGAGATACTTCACTAGAAGTACTCAAAGAGAGAAAGATCCATCTGAAAAATCTCTCACTGTTTTCTGCTTACATAATACAAAACTTAAGCTCTCCCTATCTTGCATTGCTTGATGAAATTCTAGTAATTATCAGAGACACCTCCATCAAAACAAGGCAAAACAACACTACAGAATAATTCATAATCTTTGAGACGAAAATATTGCATAGATTATGAAGAGCAAGGTCAGGTCAGCATTTGTTAACCACAATTTACTTCTGACTTTTTTCCTTTGGATCAGATGCACGTTAATGTATTTTAGCTTAGTTTCATTAGAACCTAACCTTGTCCTAATCATAGTACCTTTAAATGTCAGTCCTTTCCCATACACTTCTCCTTTACACCTCACATTCTTGTCTTCCCACAAACATCTTTTTGCTTCCAAAATGTGTCTGCTCTCCATTCATACTGAGCTGTTGTCTGGAAACCATGCAGAAACATCAAGATATTGCCTGTTTTTCTGGCTTAGGAAATATTTATTTTGTGGGGAGAAAATAACAAAAATTAAATGGTGTTACTTAATACAAAAACAAAAATCACCACCCAAAGTCTGTCTTTACATCGTGAGATAGTCACCCACAACTTCCCTGTTAGATGCTAATATCTGCTTTTGGTTCAGTATTGTTTCCAGTGTAGAAATCCTGTTTGCTGAAGTGAGGACAGTACTTTCTGTTGGTGAACATGTGCCACTGCATTCAAATCTAGAATCTCAATACTGGCAGAAAGCCATATGCTACATATCCAGAAACTATTTAACACACAATCACATTGTAAGTAGCGGCCCTTTTACTATGTAGGTTGTTGTACAGGAATAACATAAATTGGGGTCTGACGCCTAAGCCTTGCCTTCATAAAACCCTCCAAGCATTTCTACTAGGACAGTACCAGGCAAATTATCATCACTAACTTGCTGAGCTTTGACCTTGAAGAAATCTTTACTTTCCAGGATGATATAAAAAGCAAATAGAGAAACTTTTTTTTCTTTTTTTCTTCAGAGGTGTATGGAGTACATTCTCTAGATCAACAATTTCATGTCCTGAAATCTGCTCTTGAGTTGGTGTGGAAACTGTGCAGACACCTCAGTGTCCACTGTCTGCAAATTAAGACTACTACTTCCTAAAAGAACTACATGTTAAGAAATAATTTGTTTATAAAGCACTTAAGGATATAATGTAGTATACACACAACATAATTTACTCATTGACAGATGGCCTCAGGGAATCACTAAAAGTGTAACACTGTTTTCACTTCAGAATAGTAAAGCAATTTCTTTTTTTTTTTCAGAGTACTGATGCTGGCAAACAGCTGAATGACAAGCAAAGAAATATATTATTGTCTATATTTTCCTTATTGCTTTCATTTCAGCTTGTATTAACCATGGTTAGTATTACTGGCTTTTTAATATTCCCTAGATAAAAAAGCACACTGATGGTAAGAAACACTCTCTCATAGCTATAATACTAACAACAGTATTTAAAAAAAAAAAAAAGTGTACTTTTCCTAAGAGTCTGTTCTAGGGTGAAGTCTATTTCAGTTCTGTTCTATTTTCCCCAGATAAGAGATTGTGAAACTAGTTTTTTCTGTTTGTTTTAGGAAGTACTAATGCCTCTTTCTGTTGTCTGTATCAATGCCTGACAGTAAGGAAAGGCTTTTTCTTTGTCCTGTGAAGTATCTTACAGCTTTTGGTGAGACTAAAACAAGCCCTAGCTTGTGGTTTTTTTAATTAAACGATTTTTTTTAATTAAGAAGAAAATCTGTTGGTTTTCCAGTACTCTTCTGTGTCAAAATACTAACTCAGCAGAGATCTTTGAAGGCTGAGCTCATCCTGCCACAGTAGTAGTATCTTCTTGCACAATGCTGTAATGGCTAGGAGCTGATAGCAGCTTTTGAGAAGAGAAACAGCTTTGGAGATGCTTGGTCCCTTTTCTCCCACGAAGCATGAGTTCTTCTAGCTTCTTCTTAGGGAAGAGGTGGAAATGAAAATCCACTATATTCTTCCTTTTCACTGAGATAATAGCTGTCCCTTGCACCTAACTGATACAGTTACTCTGGTAAGTGAAGTGAGAGCTATAGTCTTGTGTTCTGCGCTGAAAAGGACTGTGATCAACACTTGTTTAAAGTGCTGCAGGAGGTGTTTATTTTTTCCCTCCATAAAATCCGAATACATATATGTAATATACTATCCTTCCAAATAAATTTCAATATCTATTTTAAAAGAAAGGAATTTAAACTGAACTTGAAAATTAGAACCAGATACAGATGGCTTGCACAACGTTAATTCTGCCTTGTATGCCCACATCTATGCAACGCAGGATCTGTGCCTGATTCAATGAACAGGAAGACTGCAAAAACATGCAGAATTATGAAGAAGCAGAGAACTCTATATCTGCCATTTTACAACATTTCAGTTATGACTTTGTAACCTAAAGGACACTCTTAAACATGATTTCTTTGTTTCTAATCTATGTCAGTTGGTGGATTACGACCATGCAGTTAAAGACAGTATCGAAATGGTGGCAGGACAACACTCAGGTGGCATAAACCACTTCATCCCTGTCACTCTCCCACTGTATCCATACAGCTGATCCTCACCAGCTTTGGCCTAGGTGTCACTAGCAGGCTGGGTTTGGTGCCATATACCTCAGCATAGGCTAAACTTCTGTGTATGTATTTGGGTTTGCAGGGCAATTGTGCAGAACTCACTGTGTGTTACGCTGTTCTGGTTGGTATGTCAGTGTGTAAGTGCTGTCTGGAAAATGAGTTCGTAGGGTCTTTACATCCCAGGTCTGTGCTGCTCTGCTTTCTCCATCCTCTCTCCTGTCTTCTGTCACAACACCAAGTCTACTTAGACATGCAAGGTATCAATTCAGACAGCACAGGAGAGAGTTAGAGAAAATAACTGGCTTAGGACTGCACTGCAATCTGCCCATAAAACTCATGTTTAATTTCCTACAAACAGAAGTGGAAAAGATAATTAGCAGATCACAGGAGAAAATAATTCTGAGCAGCAGTTCCTGGGTGCAAAGGAAAAACACAGTTTAAATGCCTTAGCCTGAGGACATGCAGGATACCGTGTGGCCTAGAGGAAGGCTGAGTGACTCCTGAGGCCAAGACTGATAGTAGTTTTGTATAGAAAACCAGCTGAAGTGCTGGTTTTGCAGTTCTCAAGGGCAAAAAACTGAAGCAGCAACTGTATCTCAATGGCAGGAAAGGCAAGTTCAAACTGTGCTGTTCCTTGTGCTTTAAGCTTTCCCCAGAGGCATTCAGTAGTTAGTTTGTTCACTTTAAATGTTAGCTTCTCTTGCTGACAGGAGTCCAGTGGTGGGAGCAGGAAGGTAGCTGTATGCCAGGGCAGTTAGTTGTCTCCTCTCTGTCCTGGTTTGCATGATGCGGGTATGAAACTCTTGCAGTGTGGCTTTTAAATTAATATGTATGTGACTGTGCTTGTTTGTATCTTCCCTTGCTCCTTGTGCATGAAAGTACGTGCATCTTACATTAATGCAGTGATGTTCTGATTATTTAGCATTATCCTCTGAGAAATTAAAGGGTTGGCATTTATTTCCACGTTGTTTCCACTCTATGTTTTGGGCAGGTGTTGTTTGGTCTCAGGATGTATATTGTTTCTTATTTGCTATTATGTTATAGAACACTTTATCCCTTTTTTTTAACTGTAGAACTGTGAAGATACAGCTTGTGAAGCGGGTTGTGACATTTTACAGAAACTATGATTGCTAAGATAGTTGATGTTAAGGATTTAATGGAGTGTCTGACCTCATTCATTTCTGCTCTCAGCAATACCTCTGTGATCAGATGGCAGTTTTGGAATTCTGAGCCCTATTCTGATCCTAATTTCATCTGTGCAAAAGTAGGAAAACAATACAGTTGCTCTAAAGTTTTATTAGACCAAAATCAGAGTCTCCTGGCTTTAGAAAGATGGTTTAGATCACCGTAATTTCCCCACAGCACAATAACCAAATCTAGCTAGTCCAAAGCATCACTCACTGGAATGGTTGAGTGTCTATTTCATGGAACGTACAGCTACATGTTGTGCTCCCTTAGGACCTGAAGTCAGTGAAAGCCCTAGGAAAAAAAGATTGCTTTACTCCATGCATCTGAGACAAAGCAAACTGTAACCCACAGAAAATATCAAAGGAGTGGCAATGTGCCATATTTTATCCAGAATTTTTCTGTGAGCTTTCTTTCTTTGAAAATGACCAGCAACATTCACATATTTTTGACTTATATTAGGATGGCATAAAATGCCTTTTCCAGCAGATTCTAGCAATGCAGCCATCTGTTTTTCTGTCTGTATGACAAGATCATTTGTTTTGATGGTTATCAAAATGCTGATCTGCAAAGCTCCCAGAAAGAACCTTGCATTTATTTTCACTTGAATTATTTATGCTAATGGGAAGGCTAAATAAAAACTCTTGGACTTCTTGTGAGATACTTATATATATATCTACACCCCCACCCCCAGCCCGTCTGTAAGGACCCCTAATTATTGACACCTCTGTTCTTTAAATTTGCACTTTCTCGAGTCTTGTAATCTAAATAGAGTTTAAAGTACCATTTATTTATTTTTAGAAATACAACAAAATAGCTATAAAATTATGATTTCTAAATAAATGTTCTAAAATGTCACATGAGATTACCCTTTAGCTAATAAACTCCCTCATAATTTTGGAAATCGTAGGAATTTTTCTAGCATCTAGGTTTGGTAGGACTTGTGTAAAACGATGCTGCTTGTGTGAATTTTTTGGGGAGGCTTTGTGGCTTTGGTCATTTCACCACAATCATTTACTAAAAGAAAACTTTCATAACTGACACCCGAGGCCAATGTGTCTGCACCTGTTAGTACAATTTCTACAATATAATTCTGATTTATGTGCTGGAAAACCACTATCAGGTTTTCACTGTGACTCAGGCTTTGAAGAGTAGTAGTCTCCCTACATTGCAGCTTGAGAAATTTGAGGTCTTAGGCAAATTCATTCTATTTTATGGGAATCTTGTTATCAATGATTCAGTGACTGCCTGAATGAATATGCACGTTGGGTGTAAAACTTACTTCACGGAAATGACTCTGCATCCATCAAGGCCAAAAGAAACATACAGCTTAATATTTCTATCCTTTGCTTGTCTCTTATTACCATTAAAAAGTTTATGTTTCTCTGTTATTGTTTAATTTACAGACTGGAGTCAAAAGTAGTTCTTGCCGCAGAATGAAAAGAAAGTATTATTGCTTGTGCAAAACTACAAAGTTAATGTACTTTTCTGTAAAACCTTATGTGCCTGCATCAGTCTTCTTAAATTACTTTTTTGCTAGGCCTTATTTATTTTTCTTTCTTTCTCTGCCCATTTAAATGTCAAGTAGAATCCCAGAGGACTACATAATATAACTGTGACAGTTAACAAAGCTGAGAAAAGTGATTTCAAGGTCAGTCTCAATAAAACAATGATAAATATAAACCAATAAACCATAATTTACCACCATTTAGCTTTTTTCAAGTTAATCTTGTCTTTTTCCATTTCCTGTATTTGAAAATTGTTGATATGGAAAAATTATGGTTCCATCAGACCATTGCAGGGGACGTTATTTTCAAGGAGGATTTGTTCCTGAGCAAAATAATAAGTATCAACTTGAGACTAGTTTGTGGGTTGCACAGAAGCCAGTCATGCTCCTTCCCCTTTTCCTACATCCTTTGATGTCTTGGTCAGCAGGGCAGGCTGATGCCTGCTACCCAAATATCAGCACAGTCTGGAACAATATGTCATTGACAAGGCTGCTCCAGAAAGACAAAGATAAAGCTTTAAAAAATTGTACTTCCAAATTTTAGACACTTCTAGGGAAAAGATGTCATAGAAATTTTTGAAACGTTCAGTTGTCAAAATGCCATGAAGTTTTAACTGTTGTGGTTAACTATAGGCCAGACTCTGCTAAATAACTGCACCAAAGAATAGAAAATATTTAATGGTTTGGAAAAATGAGCTATTTAACAATGAAACCGAAGTGAAAGACTTGATTCCCTGCAGTCCCAAATTCCAGTTGTCTTGGCAGTCTCTGTCCAGGCTGATCTTGGTAAGCCAAGAAATGTAACTACCTGTAGTCTACAAAGCCAAACAGATGCATTCTTTAATCTTATAAGCAACTGAAGCAGGGAATTATTATTATTTTGGATATATGGAGAAGAGAACATTGATAGTGCATTACTAAATGAATGTTCAGATTTCTGGGACAGGTGAGTATGTGCCTACTGTTTTTTTAACACACCTAGATAGTCTCATTTGGTACAGTGTTGCTCTAAACCACTATAAAAATAAATTATTTTCCCTGAAGACATTTGTATGTCATGTAGAAAGAAAAAAAGGAGATTAAAAAGTTACAAGTACTTAAATCCATTCTGCTTATCTGTGCATGTCAAACAGTTCTATGGTGCTCTACACGCATTTTCAGTACTTGAGAAAGAGACGAGGAAGTAAATGCTGCTAAGCATAATTTAAAAATGCAAATGATTTTGCTAAACAAAATACCAAGTGAAAATATTCCATAGCAGTGACTATGAGAGAATGATCGAACTCAAGTTCCACCTGCTCCAGGTCTCTGGGGTGTATGGATGAGCAGGTATTACCAAAGCATAAAGTATAATTATCAGATGGATCGAAAGAGTAAATTCTGCATTATACAACTAGATATAAGCTGTTAGATCAGAAGCTAAAGCAGCAATAGCTGGAAAAGTGTATTTGTTATTTTTAAATTGAGTAAGCTAGTTTTTTCTTACTTGCCTCTACTATTTAGTAATGTTTATCACTTCATTCTGATACCAAATGTTTTTTTTCCACCCCTTTTATAGTATAACATTAGTGTACATAATAGTTTAGACTATGTTTCTCATTTTCATACTGTCTTTCATACAGTGGGGCAGGTCTGCTATGTATTGCTGTATCCTGGGCTTAAGTGCCTTAGTTCTGGACTATAGTGGGGGAAGAAGGAATGGGGGGGTGGTACTTTGCAGGGCAGCAGACAAAATCAGCAGCTCCATAGTTGTCACACCTCTTGAAATATGCCTCCTGATAAATCTCTACTCAAAGCCTTCTGTGGAAAGGATTTCAGGACTGGATCCAGTGTATCAGAAACTATTGTCTCTAGGTTAAAAACAGGCCCCTTTGCTCCACTGGTTAGTGAGATCCTTCTGTAGTAAAAGCACACCATTCTGTAAGTTCTCTGTGCTTTTGAGAAAATGAGGTGGGAACTAAGGATGGAAACACACAGGTATAATGATGGGTTTTGACTGAACTCAGTTGTATAATAAATATGCATCAATATACACATTAAGAATAAAAATCAGGTTTGTAAAATCTAACTGATCAGGATAATGCCCTAAACTCTTCCTTCTCATCACCAAGCCTGCCCTGGCACCAGTGCTGCTGCTTTCTTCCTGGGTATAAGGTTAAATTTTTACACCAAGACCATCATGTTTTCTTCCCTCTGAAAAGGAATGCTTCATCCTTCCCCTAACAGTATTTGCATTCAGCAAATACAAAAGATCCAGCTACAGCTGACCAATGTTACTAGCAATAGAAATTACTGCTCTACAATGGATAGTTTGGTGACAAGTCTTCTTAGTTCCGTGCACTTTATTGTCAATGAGTCACCCTATAGAGATCTCTAGATTAAGTTAAAGTAAAAATAAAAAAAATCCACTTATTCTGTGACTGAACCATTTTGCTCTTTAGAGACTTTTTCCACATAAAATAAACTCTTATCAACTAACTAGTGGTTTCCACTGCAATTCAGAAGATAACATACCCTGTTCTGAACACTGAGTTCACAACACATGGCATAGCCTCTAAATTCAGCAATTCATAGTCTCTGAGTACATCCTTAAATATGACGTTACTTCAGTTACACAAAGGCCAATAAAGATAAGACATAAACTACTAGGAAACAGTAACATGAAAGCAGAAAAACAGAAATGGCAGTGCCAGGCTTGTCAGAGTCGAGGATTAGCCCAGAACAGCAGTGATGCCCTCTGCTGTGTCTGCTCTTAGTAGTATGCCTCAAACAAAAGGCTAATTGCTCAACTTCACCAGCTCAGTCTCTCTCTGTGGGCTTTCCTCCTGCTGTGGCTCACCAATCTCCCTTTTCATAATTTCTGACTAAAGTTCTATAATAAAGATAACGTATGGTTGCCAACGGCTTCAGTCATTTTAAACTAAACCTTTAGGGACTGACCTGTGTTTCTGCTGAAGGAGACTTGCATAGCGTCTGCTCATGGGTGCTTTACAAATTCCAGAGCAGCTCTGCCCCAGCTGTTACACAGGTTATAAACAGGTAGAGCTCTTAAGTGTCAAGATTACATGAAAAAGAAGAAATATTACACGTTCTTCTGCTTATGAAGTGGTCTGGAAAACAGGTGATTTTCTGATTGGCTATGTGAGTGCCGGGATTAGAAAAACCTGCTTACCTATGTATTAACATTTCAAGGTTGACTTTTCAGCATCCTGAGGTGTAAGCTCTGACTGACACTTTCGCTTCAGTAGAATGTTTATCAAGGTGTGGCTTTGTCTTGTTTCTCTGTTGTATAAGCAAGGTTTGAGTTCATACTCAGCTGGTGCACTTACAATCTCCCAGTTTCATCTATATTCATGAAACCTATAGGAACTTTGACCTCTGGCCTATTGTCAAATTAGATGGATATCATCCAGCAAGTTCAAAAGTGACTACAGATTGTCACATGGAGACTTTGACCACACGTGTACTCATGAGCTATGTCTTGATTGGAAATGAAGATCTAATCTCCAGCACACAGAGTAGTAGCTTTGTGTGGCATGTCAAGTACATCAGATACCAAAAGCCTCCAAACTGCAGAGGAGTCACAAGAAGAACACTGGTGGGGCAGAAGCAGCAGTTCTTCTTTCTCTTGCTGTCAGCACTGGTGACAATACAGTCTGTCTCCTTATCACAGCTACTCACCCTCCAGCCGTCTTTGTTCTTCTCACCTGCCTCCCACAGACCATCAGCACTTAAAATTTGACTTGAAAAAAGCTGAAGCCCAATGCTCAACTTCTGCTGATGGAGACTGTTGCTGTGGGAGGTTGTTTGACATGGCTCTGTCAAGGCACTGGACTCCTCTGTCTTTCTGTTTAAGCCTCTCAGAGCCATCAGAGAAGGCTCTGTTGCCAAAAGTGTCCCTGAAAGGAGTGGGCCTGTAGGTCCGTCTGCTTTTCCATAAGTAGGAGTTTACTCTGGTGCTGCCCTCTTTCTCTCTAACTATTTTTAGAGGACTGCTTTGTGTTAGCATCCATTAAAAAAAGTCTTCTACAATACCACCATCTCGGATCCAACAATTTTTTTGAAAATGAAATCATGAATCACCATGCCTACCATGCTTGCAGAATGTGTTGTTGTCACATTAAAAAGATTCTTCAAGTCAGTTAAATTGACATCTAAAATATATGCTCTCAAAACCCTAAATGCCACTGCATAATTAGAAAGAAAGCCTTAACTGAACTTTAAAATTTCCTTTTCCCCCCACTTCTATTTTATTTGCTGTCCACTCAACTTGCATTTGCTCTTTCATTGCTCTCAGTTGAGCCTGAAATTATTTCTGTTGGTAAACAGGCAACTAGAAACCATAATTATGCTTCTTTACTGAGGCTGTAATCCTAGGTATTCCCTTGATTCTGAAAAAAAAAATTTAATCAAACTAATTTAAATCTAATTCAACTAGTTTGTCAAACTATTTTTATGCATACAAATCCACAGCTGCTTTGGGACAATGTTTTTCATAATTACATGTAGTTTTTGACAGATCTAGGTCTTGCCCCCATTGAAGTCTGATTTCCAGAATCCAGTATGAAATAGTAAAGATAAATAATTTCCTCTCACAGAGTCCTTTAAGCACCTTTCAAGGAAAAAAAAAAAGGGGGGTGGGGAGGAGGTGTGGATCTGGAAGGACTTATCTTACCCAAATGCACAGTTTAAGAAGCAAGCTGGGAAATTCTCTAAACTGTTCATAATACATAAAGTGATTTTAACTGGGAAACATCATTTTGGTGGATTCGATACTGGTTCTTCCCAAATGCTTAGAAAAATATGACTCTACACACATTTGCATGCCATCAGTTAAAAAGAGCATGGAATATCTCAGTTTTAAACATCTTCTGCTGGAATCTGGAGGAGGTGACCACTGCATCAGAATTACTGAAACCATCCCTAATCCCTGTGTGTCAGGCAGAAGTACCTGTACTTCTGCATACTCACCCATTCTCACAAGCTCTGTATTCCTGGAGCCAGACCACACAGCTGCTGAAATCATGGATGTTTTTCTACTAAGTTAAATAATAGGAGACAGAAATACAGATCTTTCTGTCAGTTGGATTACTAGCTTTATCATTACCATTTTTAAGCTCTGCAGCTTAAAAAAAGTTGTTCATTACACATACTTATTCATATATGTGGCTGGAGAAAAACTATCTGAATAAGACTCTTGAGGGGTTTAGAACAAACTCCTTAAATAAAGCAAGAATCTCTTAGTTTTCAGTTTCTCGTATCTGAAATGACGAAGCTGGAAATTAAAAAAAATTTCTGGTCTGAACTTTCTTCTTCCCCTAGACAAGCTTCTGCCAGGACAATATCTGCTTTCTTCATGGATGCCTTAAACTTGTAGGTCCAGAGCAGTGGTGCAAATGGGACTGTGAGGCTCCCTGACATGCTTTCTGTGGCATCATCCCTAAGCTGGGTTGTATTACAGAAAGGGGTCTGGAAGCTCCCACAGTGATGATTAAAGTCAGGGCTTTTTTGGCTCCCCGTTTCTGTGCAGAAAAGCAATGAGATGAGAAAGCCTGGCATCCAGTTGAGGACTGGATTGGATCTTTTTGGAAAAGGAGCTGGAAACCTCAGCCTGAGCCAGTTTCCTGCAATACTGTCAGGAGTGGTGTTTTAGGTAGTTTCAGTAACACTATGTGATGTGGTTCCTGATTGTTCTCTGACTTACGGAGATACTTTGGGAAGGTAAGTGTCTCTACAGAACAGAAACCCCTATCCCTGCTTTTGCTCACCCTGGTACTTTTTCTTAGTGTAGCTAGGAAAAAAAAACCCTTTATGCTGAGACTGTGATGGTAAAATGGATGTTGTACGGACAGCTGTAGCAGATCTTTTAGTTCAAAGGGCACATGAATATACACTTTGTCTGTACAAGGTCCTGAGTTTTGGAGGAGAAGACACCTATGGCAAAACACTCGACTGCAGTTAGGTGAAACTTACAGTGGCAGTTAGACTTCATGCTGTGAATGCCAAGAGCACAAAAATATGCAGAAGAACTTCCAACCCTAGTACATTCTTGAAGTTCTCATACTGTTATTGGGCATGCATGTTTATCTGTGTAATAAACAACTGCTCACTTTACTTGATAAAAGCTCTATTGCTGCAGCCAGCAGCAGACTGAACTGGAATAGGGGCAATTACACAAGTTGCCTGGAGGGCAGGTGGTCTTTGCACTCCCTCAGGCCCAGTCACGAATTTCTTGGCTATTTAAAGATACAACTGTGCAGTCACACACACCCTAATGAAGAGGATATAAGGATTATCTGAAGTAGGAGCGTGCGTGTGTGGCTTTCTTGTGCATATAGTTTCATAATGCCTAACGTGTGATCTTCATTCAGCTTCCTTCTGGTTTTATACTATGCTGCTTTAAAACACCTTCATGCAGAGCAGTGAGGCTTGTGATGCCTATATTATAAAGCATGTAAAGGGAAAGACACTTTCCTATATTTTCTGGGCGGGGAGAGAGAGATCCCAACTGTTCACAAACTGCCAGCTAAAATTTGTTGAGTGTCAGGTAATATTCTATAGAGTGTTCTCCCACCTGTTTTTTTTGTCATTGCTATTTTTAGTCTCCTATTGCTCCACCTCTGAGTAGCTTTGGAAAACAAGCAGGATTTTGTTTCCTGAGTTACTATTGAATTGGCATGCTGTCATGGGATAGAAGAACATAACTGGGTAATTCCCACATGTTTCCCTTCCCTAAGCATAGACATAAATGCATACTGAAGAAAGATGTTTTATAAGGATTGACATCTCCTTTTTGTAGAGATCTCAGATATTTCAAAGAAATAAGGAAACTGAAAGTTACTAGTTGTTGCTTTTATGTTGCGGTTATTTGCTTTTAGATTACAATTTCCTTTCCCCCACTGAGTAAATTTTGGTGACTTATTTTCCCTGCCATTGGCTCTCATCACTTCTTTTTGGAGTCATTAACAGTTGTAACTAATATGCATAGCTCAACTTTTTGGTAGTCAGGAGACTGGGAATGGTAGAAAAGATGTAGCGCATTCCTCCACACATGGTACAATTTGATCCTTTATACTTGAATGGGTAAAGAGGCTCTTGAGTTCGAATATGTCTTATGTGAGGTATTTGGAAGAGCCTGATAGTCACTTAGAATAAAAAAGCATCTTCTGGAAGACAGAGCTAATTATCCATTATCATTTGGATGCAATGCTTGTCTCACATTAATTTCCACGCTTGCCAAAATGATTCTAGCAGAGGAACCAGCTGTAAAATGTAGAAATAAAAATATTAGTTTGGAAGTACTAGATATGCCACATAGCTGCTTGCAAAAGGATGTACACGAATGGAAATGTGAGGCAGCAGTATTACACAGGTGGGAGAATTTTCAAGCCATAACCCCAGAGTATGAAGCAGCTCAGGCACACCTTCTGCACTGTAATCTAAATAACTGAAAAGGATTCATGTCCGCTATCCCTCAGCTATATAGTGGTACCTTCCTTACCTCACCAAAGTGAGATCAGGCTACTGCAAACTACCAAAAAATCCATCCTTGTCAAAGTAGGACCATGGCACTCTGCCAACACTTTCTCTGCCCAGAACTTCAACAGGATGCAGGGCAGGTTGGGGAAACATCAACTTGAAGCCAAGTCTTGGCCTTCCCTTTGTTGTACGGTCCTTTGCATGATTAGAGAGTGACAATTTCCCTCTCTAGCTGTGAGCGGAGAAAGTCTTTTTTCCCCTTCTTGTCCTGTATTTTCATTAGGAGAGACACAAAAATTACATTACTCCTTTCAGATTCTATGTAAGAATCTATCCCATGAGCTGCACAACTGCTATCTAACATGCAGATGAGGTTTCCAACCACTCTCCTTGCAAGCTCTAATGGAGCATTTCCAAAATCAGACAACCCAGTATATACCATCTTCTGTGACTTGCTCCAGTTCACCTAAATAAGGTCCTGACATGGCTTTCCTGTGTCTCTCCAGCCCAGCCACAATTCTTTTTTAGGTATGCATTGTGTGTTGTCAGAAGGATGTGTTATACTGCTCTCCACCCAGCATTTTTAGCAGTAATGTACCTGAAATTTAGTCCTAATTACTCATCAGAAGGTACATATCTCAAATGACTTGATAGATTTATAGGTCTTGGTATTTTAGAGACTATCCCTATTTTAATGGCTGGACTGCATTAATGAATCATCCCGAGTCATCTCTTCATAATCCTCTGCTTCAAAACCAGCTGTGAATATTTTCTTCCCATTAAGGCTTATTCCTTTGGGTTTGATGTAATTAATTGTCACCTATGTCTTAAAGAAAATATGCCAATAAATATTTATGCCACATGTACCATCTGTTTTCTCTGATGCCCTCTTTATTTATGTTTAACAAATTTCTATAAGCCTCACACTGCAATTCACGTTAGAGGGAGCCTGTGTTTCTAACAGCAGCAAGCAGTTATAGATGTCCACTCTGGAGGTAGCACAGAAATCCCTTTTCTTGACAAAGCAGACCATGGAGGCACTGAGAATATGCCAGTGAAATGCTGAAGGGGATACTGCTGCAATACCATGCTTTATCCTCCTGGTGTTTATTTAAAGCTTTGTCAGAGTAAGGCTAAGCATCTGGTTCTCTTAAATACAGGTAGGAAAACACTGCTGTGTGAGTATCACAGCGGGACAGGAAAGAAGGTGGTAGATCTAGACAGAAGAGTGTCCATGTCTGAAGTTACAAGGAAAGAGAAGAAAATCAATTGTCAATCTTTCCCACCCTGAAATTCAGAGAGGCAGCTTTTGGCTGCTATATGAAATACATGTGTGGTACTGAAAATGTGGAAATACAACCATTTAAGGGCATACTTAATTTCTGCCTTAACATTAGCTCATATGTGAAGATATATTTTTCAAAGCCACGTATGTACAAGAGCAAAAAGCGAAACGTATTTTACAGATTATACAAGTAATCCTTTCAGTGGTCTTTTAAACTGATGCTCAGTCTGCCTGCACTGGGCTCCATAAGGCAGAGAGTAACTGTTGAAGAGGAGGTTTCTTGGTTCTCTGTGCAAGAGAGAGAGGGGCTCTCTGGAAGGTACAATTCCTTACCGCAGTAGCATGAACACCCACACATGCCTGAGAAAGGACTAAGACTCAGTGCCACAATTTAGCCTGCAGCTGTTGATTCCTGCTCCTTGTCAGCATATAATTAAGGTATCGTCAGGCTGAATAGGAAGATGGGACTTAAAACTAAAAATACCTCTAGTAATTATGGCTTAGATCTGGAAAGCAATGGATGGATTTTGATTTCTGAAAGAGACAATGCTGTTCTTGAAGATGGTTGAGTAATTACTGAGTGAAAGGTAAAATAAACACTCTTGTAATCCCCTGTCTATGTGACATACTGCTGAGGGTGTCCATGCAACCTCATGAGGGAGGGCAAACATCTTCGTATGTAAGTCTGTCTATTTTATGCACACAAATAGGGCTTTGCTGTGTTTACTAGGAAGTTGTTTCAGCTATGTATGGTCACTATTCAGGAACACACATATGGGCCTGATATATAAAAACACAACAAACAAAAAAACTTCCTATTGTTTTTCAAGATTGCACTTCCATACTTGGCTGTATAAAGAGCCTTGCTGACTACTACCAATCCTGGTGAGAAACATCCTCCTTTCTGAATTCCTGTAAGACTAGATCTCCACCCTTCAGTAAGGGCATGCTTTCATTCTTTGGAGAACATACTGGAGATAGGGGCCCTGATTAAGAGGTACAAAATGTCCCAGTGCTTAGATTTCAACACCCTGACCCAGTGTCCACACTATTGTTAGCAAGTTACCTGGAAGTAATTCTAGTATCAAAGTCTGATGTAAGATAAATCTGTATATTTTTATGTAAACATCTAAAGATACATAGTGTCAGATCTTTAAGAAAACTTAGGAGAAGAAGTGAATGAAAACTGCTTATAATCTACTTTAATTCAACTGAAAGCTACTTTCTTTTTTTCCCTCAAAATACACATTGACAAAGATTTTCCCTTTTGCATGTGTTATCAGTTTGAATTAATTTGTGGAAGCTGTTTCCTGGATGGTTTTGTTCCATCGTTTGAGTGAGCACTGGCATTTGTCTGACAATACAGTGAGATGATTCAAAGAAGAATTGGCCAGAAAAACTATTTTCTTAATTTCATAGTTACTTTTCTCTCTGAACTGACTTACTTCACATTTGTACAACTGCCAGGGTGGTAAAAAAGATGAAGTAGGGGCTGGAGGAGGAGGTGAGACCACAGAAGCCCTGATCTGACCAGCTCAAATTAGTGCATAATGGCATCCTTAACCTCCTCCAGAATCTGTTTAAAAGCTTGACGGCAAAACCACAATGCCATTGACAACGCTCTAGGTACCTGCTTAGGACAGCAAAGCTATGCAGTAGTAGGGTAAGCTGCCAGTTCTGAAAATCCAGCTGCTATGATGGCAAAAGGACATTCTTCATTATCTCAGTAAACAGGGAGGTCATAGACAACATGATCCACAATTACATCCCCTGTTTGCTTTCTTAACACGCTGTTTTATTTCTCATCAAGGCAACAGCCTTGCCACCCTTCACTAATATAAGCATTGCTTCCTTTCCTTGAGATGCTAATGTCTGTCTCCTAGACTGGATATGTTCTGTACTCAACTAACCAGCTAACAACCCCAAGCTGCAATTCTTCCTCCTCCTGTGCTGTGGATGGATTAGGGTTCTTCCACATGACATAAGCCCACCCAGTTGCTGGTTACTGTCTCCACCATCCTCACTTCCCTAGTTGTCCTCCAGTGTCCTTTGTGCTGCCACCAGCACTCATCAGACCACTTGGAGAAAAAGTGCAAATGGCACGGGGTCAGACAAAAGCAGCCAACAATTAAATGAGAGGGTACTTTAGCAAGACTGAATTTGACCGAAGTTTGGGCTGCTGTCCTTCCCCTTTCTCTCCACTCTGGCCATGTGTTCCTGCTGCTCCCTTGGGCTGGATCTAACCAATATACAACTGTGTACATCTGTGCGTACAGCCTACATTATATGCATACTTGTATGGAGTATTCTGGTGTAAGCATTTATGTTGTTACAGAGTAGGAGTACTTGCAAGCAGAAAAGTTGCTGGACTATTTCAAGAATGTTTCAAATCTTTAAACCCTTTATTGAAACTGTTCAAAATCTGCAAAGCCAGATTTATTTCAGCTATAAGGAGACATAAAATGATTTTTAAATGAATTTTAGAGTCCTTGACACATCTTGATTCTTTAAAAAGCTATATCTTGTTATGCTAAAGTAAGACATGAGCACTGTTTTTTATTCCTTTGTTTTAATTGCAAAGCAGAGGTTTTCCACCTTTCATATCTATCACTGCCATTTAATGGTGTAAAGCTTGTGTTTCTACTTCTCCAGGATACTTGACAAAAAGTTTGCAGCATTTCTGCCAAAGTCTGGAAATCCCATTACCCTTCACACGGGGGTACACTGCTTGGGAAGGGAACGGTGTATTTTCCTAGATCAGTGGCTCTCAAGTGCAATTCCTTGTTAGGCTTTTTGGAGCAGGAAGGCCTGCTTCACAGCCTCCATGTTGGGACAAGATGGTCATGTGAAGAGGGAGAGGGCATGATGTTGCATTTTGTGGGGAGATTATTGGAGACTGGGTCCATTTTGAGAGAAAATCTTCTTTCAGTGCAAATATAATTCTAATGGTTTTTCTACCTGTTGCTGTTCTAGAGTGTGAAAGTCCAGAGAATTTCTGGAAAATTCACTGGTATGATTTATGCAACTTGAGGTAAATGAATGCCAAATATCTTGCAGAACTATAATACCATCTTTTTTTTTTTTTGTTTTGTTTTGTATCCTACTTTTTTCTAAACTACTCTTTTCACAAAGAATTCATAAAAAACAATTAAGATACATCTTTAGCAGTGTGGCAATACCACCTTAAGCATGCTGATGCTTACTGCACAGGCATTAAAAAGAAAAAAGTAAAATCTTAGGAACTGCTGAGAAGAATGATAAATGACTTTTCTGTGTGTAAGATCAAGACTTTACACTTAGGGGAGTCCAATGCTAGAAGAAACTATAAATCATGTAATTAAAGAAGAATTTAAACTTCTTAACTTGCACTAACATAAGGGAACCACAAATGATCAGCACTGGTAATTAAATAATCTAGATCTTTGGAGGGAAAGTAGGGACAAAGTATCTACCTTTTTTTTTTCAATAAGGTTTGCTTAAAAACATGTCCAAAACAGGGAACATTTGGTGTAGGTCCAGCGAAAGATAGTTGGCAATAATGGAGTGGACAAAGATACATATACTTACGTGAAACTCCATTTATTATGTGAGGTCTCTCCATGGGGTAATAAGAATGTCACATTACAGATATTTTAATTACATTTATAAGTCACTATCTTATGAATGATTATGTCTTATGAATCCATGTATTTTATTCTATTAGGTGGATTTTGATTAAGTTCTCATTCAGTGGAAACAAACAAAACAAGACTTCCATAATTAAATTACCTCTAAAATTTATACTATCTAATTATGATAGCACTAAACTATGTATTATAATCTGCAGCAGTAAACTGCTGCTAAACAGTATCATTGTTAATTGAACTAAGTTTAGTTTGATGTTTATCAATTACTCAAGTATTCTCTAAAGAGGAAAAAGACATTCATAACATCAGTGTAGAAGTTGTTGTTTTTTGAGGGAGTTTAACCTTTTTTAGCAGACAGCATGGGAAAATCAGATAGGGTCATCTGAAATAGGGATAGTAGCACATTTCAGTCCAGGGATGTTTTAAAGACAGCTGGTAGGATGTTTTATTCCAATACAGAAATTAAGACAAACAGTGCTACTACCTAGGATTTACCTTCACTCTCTCTCACTGTGCCTTCACTTCAAGCACACAGAATTTCTCTCAGCTACCCCTTCCTGACTAGCCTCTGCGGGAACTCTCCCTAGAAAGCCCTGATAACCTAAGACAGTTAGCCCTGTCCCCCTGGACTCAATTCCAGTGTATCTAATCTGACTTCCTAAATGTAAACACAGAGAATTGGACAAAAATAGTATATACAGAAAGTAGAAAAGGAAAGTTAGGACAAGACAATATTTCAAACTCTGTTGACATCATACTCACTTATTATACATATAACACTTTTTTTCACAGACAACTCACCAACATACCACTCGACATAAGAACGGAGAACAGACACCACATCTCGCTATTGTTTCTCCCTGTGATTTCTGTTGTTCATCCTTGCAGATGATGGGGAACATTGGATTAAATATGGACACAGTAGCATTTTTTCTATTATGGCAGGGTACCAGAATTTGAAATAACAGTTTTCAGAGCTCGGGAGAAGATTTCCAACTTAAGCAAATATGAAATACTATTCCTCTAACACAATCTATTATTTTCATATAATTAACCAGTTTGGAAATGAATGGACTGTTATATGTACTAAAATGCCTGTTCCACTCAAAAAAAAATTCTCTCTTTGAAAAAGCAGTCTGCTATAACCGAGTTAAATGTTTAGTGTTTTAATAAATCAATGTTAGTATACTCAGTGAGCATATGTAGGACAGGCATGAGTCTATTTTTACTGGTACTAGCTGTGCTAATCTCTAATGGGACATAATGAATATAACATTTATGAAAGCTATGTTCATATGGTCTTGTTGCGTTTATAGTTACAGTAAGATTAGACCCCTTATCACTAAACTTGAACTCTTCACATGAAAACTGAACACTATAGCTAGATGTATTATGAGCTATCTTCGGGAAAAGCAGCCATTAATGGTACGGTACATTTGAGATTTCTTTTTTCCCTTCTGCAAACCTAATGACAACTTTCAGAGACAGTTTGGTTAAAACATCTCTGGCACCATTGGCAACAGCAATTTATAAAATCGTCCATGTGAAAGAGAAGATAGAACATACATTCTGCTAAGGGCAGTCTGGTTTGCTTGCTAATTGAGAAGCTGGGGAAACTATTCCATGTTCATATCCTTCTTCCTCCCTCATTCCTGCAGCTTCTGCTTGTTTAGTGTCAGTCAGTGGAAAGGACTCAGAATGAAATGCTTTGCAGGTTCCAAGTATGGTACTGAAGTAATGCTTAATCTTTGCAGTGATTAAGTATTCCCTGTTCCCTGGTTTGCTCATGTACTGTGCACAGCCAAGTGAACCACCCATGTATCTAAGGTGGGGAGTGCAATTCTTGGGAAAAAAAAAAGGTGCTTGCACTCTGATCCACACATCAGATTTGACTATTAATGTTAAAGTTTTCTAGTTTACTGCTTGTATTTACATTAGTTGTGCAACTTTTTAGGCACCCAAATTAAAATTCGGTACTCTACTACCATTCAGAATAAATTAACCAGGAATACAAACAAAACTTCAGTTCGACTCATAACAGTTTATGCGTAACTATTTAACAGTAACTCAAAAGCATAACTTCTGGGTACAGATGAAGAACTAAGCTTCCAGACCACCAAATACCATTTCTCTTGATGTGAACAGTAATGTTCCAAAATAATATTTAACTTCTTAGCTTCTAAATTAATGCTCTCTATGTATGATATTTTAATTTTACTCAATATATAATTGTACATTCCACTTCAGTCTTATTAATACAAAATTCTTTCAATATAATCTCTTTTCTTCTATAGTGATAACTGCAGAATCAACTAGGTACTAAAATTTTGCTTTGAAAATTGTGAACCTTTGTGTGTGTGTAGTGAGTTTCTGTGTTCAGAAAGCCGTACAGGAAAAGCTGACTGTCCTATATGTGCACTATGCAAGGAGTAGGCAGTGGGAGAAGATGACTTGGCAGACCTTTTTTCAAAGCATATCCTAATATTCCCTTCATGTAAGAGCGGGGTCAGTCAGTCTTGTAGTTTAGGATGGCATTAGGAACTAATAAGGGCATTAGGCATTAGGAGCAGTTCTGTATCCTTGACGCCTCATGGAGCACCTTTGCCCACCCTCTGCCTACAAGCAGAACTACAGCATCACACTATAGTAACACAAGCTGTTTTCTTAGGAAAGAGCCAGCTTTGTCTTGTTTGTCTTTGACAGAGGGGATTAAAAAAAAATTATCACCTTGCATGACTTTGCCAGGGAAAATTTTGGGCATTCAACATGTGAGATTTGGGTCTGCAACTTGCTGAAATCCCTTATCTCAGAATCTCCTTTTGAGATTTTAATGAAAAGTCATTTCAGTACTTCTGTCTCTTCTCACATCTGCAAAATGGCTAATGTAATGCTTAGTTTCCTTACAAGGTGACTGATCAGGGCTAGATAAAACCTGACCTGTGCTTTCAAGAGGAAAACTGTGTATCAAGCAGCTATACTGGGTATTTTTAAATCAAACCTTAGCGTAGTCTTGCTTTAACAAGCTATCTTTTCTCAGTATCTCCACCCTATCATAGATAAATACAATTTCCTATAAGATTCAAAGAAACATGAAGAATAAAGTCAAAGCTCAACATATCAAAAAGAAAGTCATAATTCATTTTTATATTATTATTTGGCATAACAATTTCCTCTGAGAAAATAAGCCTTTTTTTAGGATATGAAATACTGAATAGTAAACACAAATGACTGTGGTCAATGTTTTTTGCATTAAAAACAATCCTTTCCTACATCAAACAACAAGGATACCACAGATTACCTGCCTGATGACCCCATTCTGGTTAAGAATGTATTTGGGATACTGTTCATGTGACAGCATTTCAGCTGCAATTGAGCAATGTTTGTACATCTTAACACTGTGACCCTTTTGCTTGGGAGAATACATGCAGAATGCTCAAAGAGCAGGAAACTGCTGTCTGTCTAGTTTTGGGAGTCTAGGAAATGAGTACCACTAAACCATACTCCTTAATATCCCCTTCCTTATTTCACCCAGCATCATCCAAAATAGACACAGGAGTCTGTTTAGTCTCTCAGCTTACACCTCGTATGGTTGTTTATTAGCACACTTTGATTAGGTTGTGTGTTTTGCTCACTCTGTCCTGTGGAAATTGGTACTCCAGTGGACAGCATGACAGTGAATTGAGCCCTATAACCCTTTGACCATATTCCCAACTTTTAACTGCTGCAATTACACTGTTGTATCACTGCTGCTGTTCTCAAGCATGCTGCATCCCCCCCAGGCAAGACACAAAGCCTCCAGTCATCGCCACCATGGGATGGAGATTCAGTTTCTTGACAATAGGTGTCTGGCTTCATCAGCTAGAGCTGAAATGTCCATGTCCTTGAGGGAGTCCCAGCAGAGTCCAGAAAGCCTTCACCTGGCTTTAGGTTGTGTGCAGCACAAGCAGTGCTGGAAACCTTTCATCTGAGATAAACCTGCTCTTTTCTAAAGCCCTTGTTGGCTCACTGAGGCCAGGGAGTAGCAATCAAATGGGATTCTGAGTAAGGATCAGCTCACCCGAGTTCTTCATCAAATAAAAGAACTATTACAATCATAGCAATGTACTTCCATCCAGTTTCATGTAGATAGTGTGTAAAGCAACAGAACAACTTCGTTTCTTCACATATGCTCTTAACCAAAAGCTGTTCTTAATTGCATTATAACCCACAAGTGAGATTTAAATTTCATTTCAAATGTAAAATAATTCTCCTTGAGTTCTTTAGCAGCTTCTCCTCATGTAATGTGGAAAGAGTTTTCTCTTTAATTGTATCTCTATGCCTTCAGGAACATTGAGCAGCCTTTTAAACATCTGCTGTTTCCAACCTGCCGGTTAACAAGTTACGGTTTGGAATAATTTTCTCTTTGGCTTATTTTTCTCTCTTATCAGTTGCAGATTATGAACATAAAAAAATATGGAGGGCCACAAAATCTGAAGGTCAAATGTGGGGAAATCTCTGCAGTAATCTTTATTAATGTGCTCTGTATAAAAATCTGTATGCATGTTTGCTTTTAACAGGAAGCTGGAAATTACAGAACCTATAGACAAATTGCTATAATTTCAGTATCAGTTAGTCATTGACTTTTTTTAATTTAACATGTACTGTGGTTGGCCCCACACCTACCCAAATAACTCTCAATGGACCTTTCCCCAGAGGAGATTACAGTGAATACTTACTGAGGCACAGTTGCTTTCTGACTTGTCTTCCAGAAAGCCAATTTGGCATGGTGTCCTCTGATTCTGCAGCCAGTAGTCTGTTGATTCGAGCAGACTGTTACTGCAGAGAATCTGTTAAAATAGTTAAAAATAGTTAAAATAATGAAAAAAATTTACTCAGTCCTACTGTGTTTTGGGGGCCTGGACCCTATTGTTGTAACTCAAAGGAAATCTCGCCTACAAAATTTTGGACGGGCAAGACTGGGAGCCCTGTTCCTTTTGGACCTGTCCAGTTAATGCACCTTAGATCAAGTGATTTATATATCCACTGAAGTATTAGACTATTTTCTTTCAGAACTGAAAGTCCTTGGAGATACTGGAAGGAGATGCCTAAACCTGACGTTTTTATTGAAAAATATTGCTAGGAGTTTTGATCTGTGTTGAAGTGATAAACATAGATGTTGGGAAAACTAATTATTTAATTATACCAGAGTACACAAACTTGCAGCCTTTATGATTTACTGTATCTCTCTCAACAATAGATCAGTGCTATTCATTCTACCAGCAGCCTCATTTCTGCAACTGCCTAGGCTACAAACTCTTTCTTCATTTTTCTGCTTTCTGAGAAGCTGAAGTACTTAAGACCTGCTGTAATGAGTACTGAGATCAGTCGGTACCCTGAGACCAAAGCTTTGCATTTAATCTTTCTGGGTGGACTCAGTCCTACAGCTTATGCCATAAGCTTTGCCCAAACAAAAACAAAATGGGCTACAGATATCTGTAGACTTTAAAGAGGCAAAGCCAGTTTTGCAAGTCTGATGCTTAGATTGAACTGAATTCATTACTTGCTGCCTCTGTACCAATATTCTTCCATGAAAAAGAGGGACCCTTAGTATTTTTAAAACAACTAGGTAAGAGCAGGAAGAGAATAGCTGCAACAATGATGATACTTATAAAATATTTTATATGGCTTATTGTCTTCTCTAGGCTGCAACATTAAGTATGTTTGTGAAATGGATGTATATTTTATTTGTATTTCTCACAATTCTTACATTACATGGAAATGGTCTGTACTCTAGCTCTTTAGCCTTTTATTTTAATAATGATATTTTAAAATATAAAATTGTAGCTCTACCTGGAAAAAAAAAAATCTATCCACGGTACCTTACTGCATGTTTTGCATTGACACACCTTTGTCCTGCTTCAGGAACACTTGATCTGTAAGCCTAGATCCCTTCCTTAGGAAGAGAAGTGAGAAGAGCTTGTGAGGCCTCTACATTTCTCAGGCAAGATGAATGACTGTGGAAAGCTGATCTGGCCAGCTGACACAATTTTCTAATGCTCAGGGGAAATCCAGAATTAAGCTTACCAACACACACAGACTAACACCCACTCTAATTTTTGTCTTTCTGGCAGAAAGCCAGTTAGATAGTTAATACATGCACTACCTGTATTATTCTATATGGATTTCTGAGTAAAAGTCAGCAGAAGATGGATGAGGAGGTAATGGGGAACACCACAGTCTGTAAGTTTGGCCTGCTTCAGTGCCCTCCTTTGGTGCCCTCCAGAAAGGTTTTGCACCTTTGTAGTGGCTGTTTCTCAGTACTCCAGCCCTGCTATATGGGATTTCTTCCAAAGAGCTTCTGAATACAAATTTAGGGTTCACGAAATACTCAGTAAAAGCACTGTGCCCAAAGACTTTGTTCTGAGAATGACAAAGGCTCACGAAAGCTTCACATCAACACCATTCTCTTCTTGGGGGCTGCTAGCTAATCTTCTTTACCAGTTGAATGACTCTGCAGTGTCCCAGTGCAAAAAGATGCCTGCCACCATAACTAGATCTGAGACTAGATGGGGAAAATAATATATTTCATATCCCAAAGAAACAATTTCCTGATAGTGTTATGAACTGATTTTTTTTATTTTTTTTTAAGAAATGTTTTCAAATGTGGAAATACTGAACCATTATAAACTAATTGATAAAATCTAGAATCGACCATTTTTGTGCTCTTTTCTGAAAATTACCATTCTCTGAAGTTTTTATGAAGACATAAAGGATTGAACATATACATACATGCACACACGCATACATATATATCTACATATATATATGACTTCAGATTTCAGCTGATTCTAGATCTTCTTATCCTCAAGGGTTGATGTTCTAATTACATGTTAAGACATAATTTTGCATACATAGGAAACAGTTCTCTTTAGCTCAAATAGCTTTTCCTGTAACAAGCAGCCTTGTTTCATTTCCTTAAAAATCACAGTGAATTTGTCTTCAGCCTTAATCACTTCAGATCTTTCTTTCCCAAATCTCAGACAGTTTCTGAGAAACCAGAATAGGCAGAAATTATCATGCAGAAACAAGCTTCAGAAATCCTTGGTACTATTTTTTTGTCTCATAAGGACTTGGTGTGCACACCCAACATTTCAGAACAGCTAGATCATAGCAGATGTATACTGTAGGTGATAAACCCATGAAATGAGTTGGGCAGTCCAAACTTCACCTAGTTTTCTTCCTGTGGGATGTTAAATGACCCTTGTTAGCTCTATCTTTCTTTTGGAGGATGTTTTTATCAGGAAGCAAATACTGGCAAAGCACCAACAGAAGAAATAACTCTCCTGAACAAATGTTTCATTCAGGTCAAGTCATAGCTGCCAAGCTTGGGTCACTCCAGGATGGTTGCCAAAAAGTTGCAAGGTTTTATAGTACATTTAATTTTTGTATGCAGCTTTTCATAATAGACTTTGAAGTCAAGAGTTTAAATTATTACACAGAAGTTTTGGACAGCATGTGATTTTTAAGTAACCTCAAGGATATGAACAACATTAGTAGGATGATATTTTCCCTGGGCCAGATTCTGCTCTCATGTGTGCATAAGTAGTTCTGCACGTGCACTTGAGAATGCAGCCAGAAATGTGAAGAAGGGTGCAATAGGCATAACATTTTTCCTACTGGAGTTTGGAGAAAATTATTTGCAGCAATTTGAATTTGAAGAAGTCAGGTGAGAAAAACAAAACTAGATACACTTGAGTCCACGCAGCAGAAGCTGACAGAGGTCAGCAATCTAAGGAATACAGGTTGGCCCAAAGTCATCTGGAAAGCTTCCAGAAATTGCTCAGAAAATAGCGCCGTGGGAAAGGGAGTCATGCAGGAACATGTGGGAGAGGCCTCCTTGCATATGGTCTAGTTTTACAAATATCTATCTGAATGGTGTTCAGGAGATGGTGACATTTGAGTAAGCAGTGGCAGGAATGAGGGGTAAACTTTGGATGAGTTTAAACTCTACCTTATGAAATGCAAGTTTCTGCATTAGGGCCATTACAGACATGTTATTGCTCAGAACCTTCCCATTAGTACTTCTTTGGAGGAAGGATAATTTGGGCCACCCCGCAATGCTGATCACAGTAGGGTTACACACACTTGCTATGCAAAAACGCATATATAGAAGCCATGTGAACTTTTGTGCATATTGCTTTGGTAACTGACAGCAATATTATCACTGTCAAAGACAAATGTACAGTAAGAGTGGAAGTAATACTTCTTACAGCATCTCACTGTTGTAAGGCAATTCTCCCTGCTAACTAGGTGCATGTGTTTTATATAAAGTGAGAGTTGGCATATGTATTAAAACTTGCTGGGATATATTCATGCTTTTAAAGGAATATACTGAAGTCCTTATAGTAAATATATGACTGCAATGATCAGAAGTGTATAAGCTTGAAGGAGCTGGCCTAAATTAACAGGGCTAATTAATTAATCAAATGCAATGTGAGAACTGGTATTCCTCAGAGATGTAACACTACCAGTACATTCTGATTGCCATTTTTGCATTTAAGCATATTTCCAAAATATACCGAGCTGCTCTATACCAAAGGATAAGAAACCTAAACCTGTACTACTACATCTGTCAGTCAGCATCCTTCTTTTATGTAGCCTGCACTTTTAAGGCAAAAAGTATCACTTGCCAAAATTTCCTCCTCCTATCTTGTACTTCATTCTTACCTAATTGAGACAAGTTCTGGGCCAATCTCACTGACATACATTGTTAGCAATTTTGCTGAATTCAGCGAGGTTGCTTCTGATTTGCAATGGTACAACTGAAAGCACAACTTGATTCATTGACCATATTTATGTGTAACAGCTGCACACACTATACTGCTGTATATCTGGTTCAGAGCAGGATCATCACACTCAGAAAATAATTCAGGATTAATTTGCATCATGCACTAAATGTGAAATCAGCAGTAATTCATGGTTCCTAAAAAAAAAGTTTTCCACTCTCATCTAGAGACTCAGCCGTCAGCATTACTCAGTGTGTTGTGAATCAATGAACCAAATCAGCCTCTAGCAGA
>NW_010511084.1:0-22725 GCF_000687285.1 Phaethon lepturus | reverse complement strand
CTCTTTCCCAGAGGAAAATCTTGCATACGAGTTTAGTGTAACAGCTTCCTGCTCCCTGATTTAGATCGTAAGACATTAAAATACAGTAAATATCTATAACCGAGACAACATTAAAAAGGCTCTGCTCCACAAGTGAAACATCTGCGTCTTCGTGGCTGATCATCTTAATTGCCTTGGTTAATTACTACTCATCAAAAAAGATATGAAAGTGGGACATACAGAATAAGATGAGATATCAAGGGGCATATCTTCTGCATTTGTTCAGTTTGGTCTATGTACAACAGGCCACATCTCATATGGTTCCTGACAGGAGCCAGTCATGCCAACTACAATTACTAAAACCTGCAAGTCAACTGTTTAAACCGTTCCCTTGCAGCAGGAACCCACAGTGTTTCACTGCACCACCAATTACATATGTAACTTAAAAATCTCTGTTACAGAGGCTAAAAGAGAAGGTAATGCCTATTTTTGGTAATTCTTCATTCTTTTCCACACAAAAAAAGAATGGTAACACATGCTGTGACAATGCTGTAAAGCAGCCCAAAATATCCTGCTGTTTTTCAGAAGTGAATCACTTCTTTTAGTGTGCTGACAATCATAAAATGGACTTGTATTACAATGAAAAGTTCAAATGTAAGGGATGAGACAGGTGAAGCAGCTCTAAATCATGTGGTAAAGGCTAGCCTTTAAAAGGGAGTGGTGCTTCTGAAGGTGACCAAGCGGGAGTATTTGTAAACACAGTGGTGGCACTTCTCAGTGCTGTGCTACTGTCCTTCAGTCTTACATAAAATAAACAACTCTGAGATTAAATGAAAGTTTTAGATGTTGTCCCAGACAATGGATTTTCTGCCTGTTTCTGCCTAGATTCCAGTTATAGTCAGAAGCATTTTTTAAGAATCAGGTATTCTTTTGCATATAAACAAACCCTTTGTTTAAATTAAATATTGACACTTTGTCTTTTAGCTATGTTGTGGTGAGCTGGAGAAGCCCAGTCCCAGCATACACATCAGTCTATTGAGTTTTTTTTTGTATCAATGATTTTACATTTAACAGAATTTCTGTAGACAGACAATACTCACCCACCACACCCACAGTGTGTTTTTCAGGATGAGGAAAATAAATCTTTATCTTCTACATGTTTTATATTTCTTTCTCTCTGCTTACATATATAAATATATATTGTTGTTATTTTGAAAAAAATAACCCAAACCAAAAGTATTGGGGAAGGAAATAAGGGGAAGAAAAAGGAAAAGGAAAAAAAAAGTAAGAATTATGGGAAAAAATGAATGAATTGTGAAGTTTTATAACGTTTCTGTGTTAGAACAAATGCTTTCTTATCAGCTCTAGACTTATGCTTGTGGGAGACCGTAGAGCTCTGAAGGTTATTGCAAAGTGAGAGATGAAAGATGGCCTGCCCTCCTCAATAGGTCTTTGGTAGTGCTCCCTTCCCTCGGACTGTACTGCCATAATCTGGCCCTGGGGAGGAGGAATAAAAGGAATCATCCATGGTCTTCACCTGTGTATTCTCAGCTGTGCTGAAATTACCTACATGTGTAAAATAGTCAGTCATATCTGACTCCTCCTAATGACATATATACACAAACAGTTTTCCCCCCGCCCCGAATTAAATAACTACATATAAACCCATTTTGAGGCAACAAAAAGAGCAACAGTCAAATCTGTAGTACCTCCTGGGTTGCTGAAACCCTTCCAGTCAGATATTAGGGAAGGCAGAAAAGCTGTTTTATGAAGGAACCTCCATTATTTTGACCAGAGAGAAGCAAAGGTCTGTACCCTCAGACCGGGTCCCAGAAACTTCCCACCTATTGAAGAGCAGTCCTGAAGGTATTCACGCCATGCACTGCTTTTATTTCATATTGTCAGATAATGAGGGAAAATAGAAATGTTCAGAGGGAGTTTATCTCCCATACATGTATAATATATTCCTGGGCCAGACAAGTATGGACTGGGCAGACAAAATTGCAAGATACCGTAACAGTACCCAGAATTTATTTTTATGCATCAGTCCTTTCTTAGGTATCAGTTAAATTTTGTATTCCCCAATAAAGACAAAAGCTAAAAAGTAAAGCTCTGACCTGGGATATACCTGCCTTTGAACATAACATAAACTTAGAAGTTACCTTCTTACATGCTGTGACAGAGCTTCCCAAACTGCTTGCTGAACTGTCTGTGCTGCTGCCTTGGTGCTCTGGGACTTCATGCATCAGTGGAGATTCAAAGTTTCTGAAGAACAAAAAAGACACAAATCCCCCAAAACCTTTCCAGCAACTCAGTTACACAGATAACTCAAATGATACCAACATACAGTTCAGTAAATAGCTATAACTTAACTTAGATTACAAGAAGCTGTCTGTACTTTCCTTGCTGATGTTACTAGCCTGTGTATTACCTTAATTTTCCCTTTATGGAAGACTCTCTTGAGCTATATAGTTTGGATATAAAATAGCAGACCAATGTCTTTTGAAGACTAGAGAATAGCATATAGCTGCCTATAATCATATCTGTCTGTCTTGAATGAGACTGCAAGAAGTGGTGCTAGCTTGTTTTCATAAGCAGGCAGCTTGGAGCAGCAAATTAAATACTTGCTGCCTTAATTCAGCTTGATAGACAAAAGAAATGTTTGCTGCATTTTTACCTGCCTGGGTAGAAGTAAAGGGGTAGTGATTAAAATGTAAAAAACCACCACAGCAGTGGTTGAATTCTGTAATCTAGATGGAATAGCTAGACACACTGTAGGTTTAGAGTAAAGGTAAGTCATGCACATACTCTGGTTTGTGAGTCAGTTGTATGCAAAAGAACTATATTTATTTTGGGACTATGCAGATGTGAAATACAAAGCCATAAAAACAAGCTCACCCAGCCAAGTTATTTGCATGCACAGTGGGTACCACCCCTCACACTTTTCTTTTGGAATAGTTTAGGCCAGGCTTGTAAGAGCTCCCTCCACATAATAATCAAATTGTTGCAAGCTTAGTGAAGCTTCTTTCTCTGGACATGATGTGATCACAATTAAAGACCACACAGTGCTAGAGGGCTAATTCTCCAGAAATGTACTAAAGAAAGAGTATCCTACACAATCAAGTTCTGCTTCCCAAATTGTGTCTCTAGAATGCTTTTAATTTATTGCAAGTCATATATGAGATGTGGAACACATTGTGATAGACTATAACAAGTGACCAGGTTACCATGTCTTAACTAATAATCTTTCATCAGTTCCAACAGGATAACAGACCATATGCAATTTCCTGCACATGCTCAAATAAAAACTAAAATGCATTTTCCTAAGTCACCTTCACTGGAGCTTAAGCCAATATGTTAAGAGGAGGCTACTTTCATGTTTTGCCTAAATCCACAGTCAAACATAAATAACGCTACTTTTCTCTCAAAGATTCACGTATGTTTATTTCACTTGATACTGCTTAGGGCCAGTTATGAATATATCCATTCCCATTGATAAGTAACTTTGTCAGTAAGAATTTTGCTGATGTGTGTGGTGCTATTCCATAATTAATTTTTTAAAAAAAGTATATGTGCTGGAATTAGAAAAGTGAATGAAAAATATAAAACTAACTTAGCACTTATTGTTAACTGGGGGAAAGCTTCATGAATTGTATGGGAGGTTTGAATACAGATGCACAAGTCATTAGGTTAACTGACTTCACTTGAAAAGTGTGATACCAATTAATAGTCTCTAAGATACCAGCATTGGTATCTAGAAGGGAGACTTTTGTCTGTTTACAAAATTCTGCTCCATGGCTCAGATTATATAGATAAACAGCAACATTTCTGGGCAGTAATTTCTCTGGCATTTGGCAAAGCAAAATAGTATTTCATTGGCCTTATACTGAGTTCTTTAACAGAATAAGGGACATTAAATGAATGAAGTCATTCTAGTTTTATATCTTCATTAACAATAAGAACCTCATATTCAGAAGGTGACATATTGTGCAAGTTAAGCACCCTCCTTGATAAGTCTACATTTAGGTGCAACCTCTGTACTAGGTACAACTCAGTACTCCCAGCAGAAGCTGTGTGCTGCCTCTGTGTAAGATCCATCACTTCTGCAATCTAATAGTAAATTACAAATCAAGTCTGACCTGCAGGTTGAAGTACAGGCCTGTCGTGGTTTAGCCCCAGCCGGCAACTAAGCACCACGCAGCCGCTCGCTCACTCCCCCTCCCGCAGTGAGACGGGGAAGAGAATTGGGAAAAAAAACTCGTGGGTTGAGATAAACACGGTTTAATAGGATAGAAAGAAAGAAGGAAACAACAATGATAATACCAACGAAGAAATGTACAAGAACAAGTGATGCCCAATACAGCAATTGCTCACCACCCAGTGATCGACAGCCCGTCCCCGAGCAGCGACTTCCGCCCCCCGGCCAACTCCAGTTTATGTACTGGGCATGACATCGTATAGTAGGGAATATCTCTTTGGCCAGTCTGGGTCAGCTGTCCCGGCCATGTCCCCTCCCAGCTCCCCGGGCACCCCCAGCCTGCTTGCTGGAAGGCCAGCACAAGAAGCTGGACCGTCCTTGACTGCTCAGCAACAACCCAAAACATCAGCACATTATCAACAGTTTCTCATCCCAAATCCAAAACACAGTCTCACACTGGCTTCTGTGAAGAAAACCAGCTCTATCCTGGCTGAAACCAGGACAAAGGCCCATTGCTTTCTCCTGCTCTTCACTGAGAGGAAGAGTGAGTAGCTTTGGCACTGCTTTGCCCTACAGGGAGTTGATACGCTTTTGATGACTATTTGCTCTCAGTTACACTATCTGCAGGGAACTGAACTTCTAGTGCATAAAGTGTTGCTGAGTCTAAAAGTAGCAAAGATGATGGCATGGCCACTAACTGAAGGGCTTTTTAGACCTTAATTAAACAGTATAAAATAGAAAAGTACATTAAAGCATAGCTGGAAAATATAGTTGAGGAGTCGTGTTCTGGAGTATTAACAAATCTGTGCTGTCTCTGGATGATACTCCAGTAAGGGGTAGCACATTACATACTCCATACAGAAGTAAAGCTGTCTTCTTAGTCACGTGGAAAGCAAAAAGATCTGTAAGATCTTCTTATTCCTTTAAAATCTGTGTTCTTTCCAAAATAAACCCACTTTTCATTTGTAAATATAGAAATATAGAAAACCTTGTTAAAAGTATGTGATGAGTGAAACAACTGTAGAATGCCATTAAATGTTTTGAATGAGAAAAGGCTCCATCTCAGACTAAGTTCAGACAGGCAGCAACAATTACCTTTGGTGTCGCTGAAATCTAGTAAACCTAAATTCTCTTGTCATCTATCAGAGCTCTATTTCACATCCAGGTACTGGTAAAATCAGCAACTGTGTTTCACAGGACAAGAGACAATACATTTACAAGTATCTGTAACACTTTCAGAACTACTTTTTTTTCTGAGGGTTCATGTTTCCTGTGCTGTACCTGTAGAGCAGAACTCTTATTCTCATGTAGTTCAACTCTACCGTTGTGCTAGTGATATGAACTCCAGGCTCTCACTGTTTGCAAAGAGCTTCATGCATTCAGGGTTCACAGTCATTGAAAGCGGAATAATATTAACAAAGAAATGCGAAATTATGAGAGCTGCATTCAGAAACAGCCTTTTCCTCAGTGGGTTTATGTGTGTGCAATTTCTAAAAGTACAGAGAAACACATAGCCCCACACCTTCACCACCACTGATGCTCAGCTACATGAACACCTCTAGGTATCATGTAAAGTAGATACGTAGCAGTACATACTAAGTGATGGAAAAATGAGCACCTAGCTGAGCTTCTTCATGTTGGGCATCCAATGTCACAAACCTGAGCCTTACATAAATCAAGGAGGTGCAGTGTATGAGGTTCTGTCTAGATACCTTCAGATTCACAGGTTTTTCAACATGGAACACAAGCTTGCTTTTTAACATCTCTTTTTCAATTATCTCATCTCTCAGTTAGACCAAAGTTTCTTCTTTTTCTTTATCATGTGGGCACCCTTTCTAAGCTTTCATTTTCAACATATATATGATTTCTTAAGAAACCCTCCTCAGGCCGTACAGCTCTGCCACCTTCGCTCTGTAGCAAAATCAGTAAGATAAACCTACTTTTCATTAACTCCCCAGGGAAAAACTATTCTGTCTTTGAGAAGCTGCCTGCTCTCATCAGTTCCTCAACAGCAGGAAGCTGAAAGAAACTGCTGCAAAAATGTAGCCATCTCATCATCAAATGATAGCTCTGCATTCACATACTATACTTGTTACTTCACATTAAGAGTTTACAAAGCACTAGTCTTTCAAGGCATCTGGCATGGATTGGAGCCTTTTCGCTACAAGATAAAGCAAGCTGTTGAAGGTTTCAGGTCCTAATTCTCACCTTTGCTTGGCTCCCCATGTTTATTATGTGATGGAGAATGCCCATCTGACTTAGATGTGCTCATCTGATTTAGAGCTATCACGGAAGGCCACAGGCATAACTCCGTTAAAGGATGCATCATTTGGGGATTTTTCCTTTTGTGTGAGAGATCCTAATTTACAATTCAGCTTTTGAAACTGAAGCTGGGAACCTGGACCTATTACCCAGTGTTAAGAAGTACACCATTTTCACTTTAATATTTCCATTAACAAAAGAGTCTCCACAGTCACTTAATTGCCACCAAGTGCTCTCTTACTGATTCGTGAATTATGACTGATATTTTTTTCCTACAAAGCTAAATGCTCTGACAAAGAACGCAAACAAATTTCTTGGAAATTAGAGGACTGTAGTAAATAGCGATGAAGTTTATGGCACTAACTGTAATAACAATACATCCTTTATTATTGACCAAAAAGCAAAACAGTTGCTTCTATTTTCCTACATTGAATAATTCAAAAATACTGACCTTGATGACTCAAGACTTAATCAAAAAACCACAGCTGCTCCTTAAAAATAATTACCTTCTTTGCAGATGTGGCAGATGGTGCTACATCAACTAAGAAGAGGTAATTTAAAGAATTCCCCAGGTTATCACTAAAGAAAATTAATCTTGTGAAACAATATCAGAAACTACAATTTCCTGCCATCTTGAACAAGCATAACCAGCTTCCAAAAACTTGCTGTTCAATGATCATTCCTAAGGAGCAATTTCAATAAATAGTAAGTGACCATTATATATATTTTTTGAACCTTATATATATTTTTGAACCAATCCTATTATAGCCTAGTGCTTTTCATCTTTTCATTGTGATTCCTAAACTCAGCATTTTGAACATGCAAAACATACTGATCCATGAAAAAGATAATCTTGATGAAGGTAGTGAACTGAATGAACACAGTGATGTTTCTCAGTGCAATTAACTCCAAGCTATAGTTGGCTACATTTCTAATGTTTTGCTAGTATTTGCACTGAATACCATGAACAACAAAAAAAAGGAATGAATCTCATTTTGAAATAGAAATATGAGACAAGTGAAAGCATGGCAAAACACTTTAGCATATTCTTACCTTTACACTCACAAATAAACCCAAAAGCTACTCAGAAACTGAGGAAGGCAGCTAGCTTAATCAAAACCCTAAGCAAGCAGCAGTTCTGAAAGGCATGCAACATTCAAACGGCATCCCTTAACTTCAAAGTCTTTTTCAAGTGGACAGACTTGAAGACTTTTTCCTCGTGCTACCTTTCAGATTTTACAGTTTTAAAATTTACCTTTACATGTAGACAGGTCAACAAAGTCACTAGCAGTAAAATCTTTAGATACAACAGTTACTATTTTAATCCATGGAATTGGTTTTTATTCAGTCTGGACCGTGTGTATACTTCAATCAGAGCACAGATGGTTAGTCAAACAGACGCTCTATAAATACCTCAAACAAATGTCTTTCTGATTTTGTTATGGATTTGGAACCCATGTGCAGAATATAATCACTGGTGGTATCAGGGTCTGATCTTGTAAGGTATTCACAGACTTATTTCAGTCTCCCTTGGCTGCTATTGCCTTCACTGGGAACTGGAAATGTTGAATACTTTCTGTCATTATCAGACCTGAGTGTTTATGCAGTCTAACGGGTACAGGATTGGGTTGCTAGTTTTACAGATCAGAGCACTGAAAAGAGTAGAAGTTTAAGTGCTTTTACATTCAGATTGCTCATTTCATAATGTCTATTAGATACTCTTGATTTACATTTCATTTTCATCAGTGATATGGCTGCAAAAAGGCCAGGTCTTCAGCTACATGCTAATGAAAAACAGCAGCAGAGAAAAAAACAACCCTTACTATGGTACACCACACAATAAAAAAAACTTTTTCCTTCCATGTTGACATGAATGCCCTTTTTTCTGCTCCAAATTAAAAATATCTAGAAGTCTCTAAAGGCATTAGCCGTTATCAGCCTTCTTTCAAATCACATTTTACAAACGTTAGAAAAGAACGGACAAGTTTTACTGAAGAATAAATGTAAACCAAACTAACTAAAATTTATATGATCTACTTAGAATTATTCCTTCCTTCATTTATTTACTGATTGACTTCTTAAAGGACAAAAAGGTTTTATGTACAAGTGTGACAAACTTCCCCACATGCAAGAGTTATGGCAGGGTATATTCAGATGAAAGAGTTGACAATCAGAAGCTGAATGACAGATGATTTGGTTGGGGGTTTTTTGATGGTTAACTATATTTCAGTACTTTACTGGCAGAGCCAACCCAGTATAAACTGGGCTTTTACATACAGCTGATAGGCATCCTGCCTTTGTCCCACCTATCCCTGGATTTGACATGACTTTAGGACAATTCCAGGTGGACCTTTGTTATACTGGTAGAATGGCTACTTTCTAAGGAGACCTAGAAAGGTGAGGCTTGGACGTTGGTCAGAAGAGACTACAGAAAAAGCGCATGAGGAACCATGAGATCTATTCCTGGTAGGGTGCATAAGGACATGGAAGAAAATGGCTAGAATGATGTGTAGGATGCAGTATTAGTAACAACAATTTTTGAAAAGTTCCTAATTTGGAGGATTTTTAGAAGCTATAAAAAGAAGCCCTGGATCAACAACTAGGGAACAGACAAGGCCTGATAAGGAGGAATGGCTGAACCTGGGAAAGATTAAGGAACAGATCCTTAAATTCAGAGGGGGCTAAAGGACTGCACCTTATGGAGATGGACTGAAAGATAGCCAAAACTGCTTTTCTGTCCTAAAAGCAAGGAGTCTGTACTCAGCTATGCAGTGCCAGCTAGGTGGGAAACTAAGGCACTGTTGAGGGTTTGACTGCAGGAAAGATAAGAAATCATGTTAAAGGAAGGATTCTTCAAACTAATTAGTCTGTATGTACATAATTTAAGTGGGCAGTGCTGATCAGGAAGATGTTTTTAGAGAGAGGCAGACTAATTCACTATATCCAGGCACAGGTATTACAGAAACAACAGAATAAGGCAGTTTCATTTCCTTTACAGCAAAACAATAGGCTTGCTACTATTTAAGCCTACTAAGTCAGTAAGAAGCTATATAAAATCAGAAATATTCTTAAAAAGATGTCCCACAAAAATTCCTTATTCACTTAGCATATGTAGGTGTACTGTACAATAGCACTTGCCCTTGTGCTGTAGAAAGGAGGACAAAAAGGAAACACTTGTTTTTCCTCTCAGACAAGAATGTTCATGACTGTATTTATTAAGCAACTTACATTATTACTGCACTTTTGATGGCAATGCCTATTCTTAATATAGATTATGTTGTTAGTGCAGCAGAGTGTAATATTCCAAGTGTGTGATGTTATCTTACTTCTTTTAAAGATAATGAAAAAAACATTGTGACACAGCTGGAATCTGGTGAAATTTGGTCCAAATTAAATACATAACAAATATGCAAGCAGCTCCCACAGATTTCAACTTGAAATGGAAATTCTCAGCATTTTTCAAGATGAAGTAAAAGATGTTGCAAATTAGGCTTTCATGCTGTAAACCACTGGGTAATTTTTAAAAGTCTGTTTTAAATGTTTCTTGTATCTATCAAACAGCTTGTGTCCTCTGACTGTTCCTTTCATCCTTTGGTATACACAAACTGTCAGGTGGGCATTTCAGAAGAACTAGTGGAACATGACAGAGGAAGAAACCAGTGATTTCATGTGGAGGATGTTAATTTTGGCTTAACTAGTTTGTTAAGTATTTTTTGGCATCTTGTTTATATTATGTAGCTAAACTTCACAGTCAGGCTTCTCAATGAGCTTTTGCCATCGACCCATGCAGTGCGTTTCTAATTCTGAGCACTGGAGCAACAAGAGTCAAATACTGACAAAACAGGCCTCAAAGCACAGCACATGCAATCAAGTATTTCACTATCTGACAACTTTTCTTAAAGGTTACCTTTTAAAGATCTCAAATCTACTCTACAAAAGCTTTTCATTAATTAAATTCAAGACAGATACTAAGTATTTCTGAAAGGAAGAGAAATGTGACAAAGATGTTTGTAACTTAAAAGTAAATGCATATGTCATGATTTTATTTGAATAGAAAATGCATGTAGCCAATCAAAACTTGCTAGCTGTTCCACTATTTTCCTTTTTAGATTGATTACAAATCAAATAGACTGTAAAAGTGTAACTGAAATGTGGTAACTACTCAGGATTTTGTGTGTGATAGAAAGGTGAACATCACTTTCGTGTTTTGAATGGTGTGTTTTTAATGTTCAGCACACTTTCTGAAATTCTTTGTACCAGCTCTCCTCAGAAATAATAAATCTGGCTTTGGAAATCTGAGATTAACAAAGGGATTACTTGTCCACAGATATTTGAGGGAGAAGCTTGGGAATTTCCTACTGTCACAGAACCACTTTCAGCTACTTTAAAAAAGGTAAAGGGCAAAGCTGTTAGTGAAAAGGGACTGGTGATACTAGAAAACCAAATTTTTAAACACAGAATCTAAATTATGGAACAGCTTGAGGTCTTGGAAAAAAAGTATGTGTATGACCAGCTGGGAGGCCATAATATCATGCTATACAGTGTTCTTTATTACAAATCATGAGATCCTAGAATTGACTTAAACATAGTGTAGTTGAAGATGCAGTTTTCTGTATCACAGAAGTTAATGTTTCTGAATACTAAAGGAAATTATAACAAAATTTTTATTCTAAATGCCTGAAGACTCCCCAGCCACCAGGAAGCCACAGAACTAATCAGTAAAGCATGGCAACCTCTTTTTTCTTTTCTTTTTTTTTTCTTTTTTTTTTTAATGGGGTATTTCTGAGATAGAAGTCAATCAGAGTAGAGGCAGAAATAATATGGTGAGGTGATCTTATTAACAGGAATCTGTGTGTCATACAACTAGCTGAACCGATGTTATGCCAAGCTTTTTATAACACATGGACAGTGCTACTGCAGAATGATCCCTCCTACCACCAAATAACCACGCTAGCCTGTGTGGTTGTTGTAATTCAAGAAGGAGGTAGCATGTTAAGTGGAATGGTCAGATTACCCTTATCCTCAACATGATGGTGATATTTTGGCAAGCCACCAAAGATGTTTTGATCTTCTGTTTGGTGGAACAGAAGATCTAAGCAGGTATTTTGAACCCACCTGCTTGAATCCCTCCCTTCTGCCTACTCCCAAGAGAACCAAGACTTTGCTGCTGTGAGCAAAGCTGGAAGCTTTGGTAGATATTCTTCCATGGACAGTCTACCCTTCTTCCTCAGGTCTCAGAAACAACATTACCCAATTGTAAAATAATTTCTAATGCTGTAAAAATGAAGGCAATTCATAGTCTGTTTGCATTCATTTCCTTGGACAGGCAGCTTCACCAATACTTCTACATATTCAAAAAACAATTGATCAAAACTATCTATAAAGTTGTGATGTTGGTCCCTACTAAACTCAATTTTGTTATGGTAAATATTTTACTTTAGCAGTACCTACCTAGTAAATGTATTATTTCTTCAACTCCATTCTGGTTTACAGCCCTTTTTATTTGAAAGAAAGTCAAATCAGTTTAGATTTCTGCTAAATTTTTCATAACATTGTTTAGGATTATAACAGCATAAAGAAACCAATGTTTTTACCTTAACTAATAATACCAAAGAAGTAAAACAATAGTGTAAAAATAAGTGTCTTCATCTCAAATGTTCACAAAAATTTCCTATTCTCTTTAATCCAAAGAGAATCCAAAATCTTTAATTGTTTCTATGACCACTTGCAGTTATATTCATAAACTATCTAGTAAAAAGTCAGGGTACATTCTGAAGTTATTTTAGTGCCAAAGAATACATTCTGTCATTGCTTATTCACAACAAATCTTGTTTTAACATAATTTACATGCCTGAAATATTCCTGAACAATTCTGATTTGCTACTAATATCACAAAGGGACACAAATCTTATCAATATTGATGCTAACTTCTTATGTCAATAAATAGCAATCTGTGGTAACTTAGAGAAAGCAATGCCTCAAAACTCACTTGTTTAAAAGTATGGGTTTTTTAAAAAGCATAACAACATTGTCAGATGTGAACAAAATGAAGCTGCCTCTAATTATCTTGGTTTCTAATAGGATAAAAAATGCTTTTGTATAATCCTATCAAGATACTACAAATGTTGTCTTTGGTTTAGCTTGCTTACATTTGTGAAACTTTTTCTATGGACTGTAATGTGATTAACAGGCTTCGGTGGTAGGTATTGAGCAATAGTAGGTAGAAGGAGCAACATTCTCAATTTTTTCTAGTTTATACCAACATAAGGAAAGCATGAGATCTCAGTTCAAAAAATTATGATTGAGGTTTTTTTGGCAAGGTGAATCCTCCTTCTTTCTACCCCCTAAAATATAGTGCCTTTCTAAATGTTTATAAGGAACATAGAAAGTTATTTCTGAGAGTCTAAAGGTGAATCAGATCAATGAGTTACTAATTTAGTCTATTTTTTTTCCCTTGGTGGCATGATGGAGATAAACTGTAGAGCTTCCTCAGCCACTGCTTTGCAATAAACTTCAGAGTAGCTATGAAACTGTTACAATAACTGGACTTGCAATGCCTGACTTGTTCTCGCTGGGATGCACAAGGTTTAGCAGGACTATCTGCACCAGCAAATGAGCTCAGGTTAAACTCTCAGATAACCTTATCATTACCTGCAGTGTGATTATGTGAGTACTTGCTAAATTAGTATTCTTGCATTTACACTTAATGCAAAAATCATAGAATAGTTTGAGTTGGAAGGGACCTTTAAAGGTCATCTAGTCCAAACCCCCGGCCATGAGCAAGGACATGTTCACTTAGATCAGGTTGCTGAGAGACCCATGCAACCTGACCTGGAATGGTTCCAGAGATGGGGCATTTACCACCTCTCTGGGCAACCTGTGCCAGGGTTTCACCACCCTCATTGTGAAAAATTTCTTCCTTGTATCTAGTCTAAATCTGCCCTCTTTCAGTTTAAAACCGTAAATGGGAAAACATAGAAAAGCTATGTGCAAAGGTGCAAACAGAGAGAAGTGAATGGAAAAATAAGAGTTCTTCACTAAGTACATTAACAGAAATTTGAGAAGAAATGAGGGAATCGGAGCCTCCCCTCCCCTGCAGGCATTTCAGCATAGCTGGTCTTGTTTTTCTCCTTTTCCCTTTCTTCTGGCTTCTCCTTTCTGTCTGATGACCTTGAAACAGTTATTACTGTTTTGCTATTTTTCTCAGCACTGTTTCCAGCAAACTTTTCTTTCCCTTTGCCACATGTTTCTTTTTATTTCTTTCTTTATTGTCTCACTGGTTACACACCTCACCCTACTGCTGGGGTAATATCCCCCAAATGTGCACTTCAAATTCGCTTATTCCTCTCCATTATCATAGGATCAGTGATGATACAGACTATAGACCAGACTGTTTGTCTGGTGTAGACAGAGGCCAGAATATGCGTAGACATGGATTTTCAATTATCCACTTAGAAATCCAGAGGAGATTTGGTTGCAAAGAATCTGTGAGAGATTAAATTGCTCTTTGATGCCACTTCCTCTTTTCCATGCTTGGTCCTTGCAGATAGAAGTGTTTCTATGAGATGTTAGTTCAGATACAGACAAGTTCCCTTGCACCATAGTCTAGGAATGATCCTACAGTAACTTCAGTGAAGCTGACCATGTAGTTGGATCACACACGGTGAACAAAAAGGTTATCTAAATTGACCATCTGTATCACAACCATTAGCTTGTCCGGGCTTCTTTTTTAAAAATAAAACTAATATGGCAGCATGAAACTTTTGTATTTTGTAATACATCCAAAAGTGCCAAATGGCCATAACTCACGGTATAAAGGAAGCTGAAGGTGCTCACTGTCTCTGGGGCAGGGATGTCACCCTGCTTCAGCAGAGCCCAGCAGCAGCCATGCTCTTCCTATTAACTTCATTAGGAGTAGAAGTTGCCTCTTATTTCATGTCTTTGGGTGTGTTTAAGTTTTACTCTGATCAGCACTGCAAAGTCCAAGTTCTTTTGATTCAAAACAACAACAAAAAAGGTATGCACTTAAATCCAGGTTTTGCAAAATTACTATTGTTCTATTAGTGGGGCATCACTGTAACAGCTTCAGCTGGAGAAAGATGTAGTATAATAGAGAGGTCTAGTTCTGTGTATCCAAAAGCAATCTATGCCAAAGTAAACCTGGTCCTATGCCCTCCCCCCCCTTTTTTTTAATTGCTGGATTTGGATTATTATTTGTATTTTTATTATTTATGGTCCATACCTATTTTTTCAGTATTCAATTATTTTTCTAATACGTAATACCTTAATGCCTTCTGAATCAGAAAATCACCTGTTGCACTCAGCAAATACGTGCTTACCTATGAATTAATTCTGCTTGTATGAAATAAAAATCTGCTCCTGATGGTAGTACCCAAAGACACCTCTCTCCTACCCTCAGATGTGCTATTCCATAACGTACAGTATTAATTTCCATAATCATAGAAATATGGCTGTACTTTTAAAAGTATCAAAACTTTGTATTTGGTAACTATGCTAACATTTAAATTGTTTAAATTGTTGGTATTTAAATTAAATACCAACATAATGCAAACCTCTGATACAGTTCATATAAGCTACTTACTTTTAAGAATGTGAATAATGTGACCATTGGATTTCACTAAATTTATGGGACATATTATGCTTAGGATTTAATTTATTGGCAGGTACAATGTGGCTATTTAAGCAAGCTCCTAAATAGCTGTGCTATTACTTCTATGTTTTTACATATTTAAGAAACAATTTTTTTTTTTGAGTTGAGGGAAGGCTCTTATTCCAAAATTTGTGTGAGGATGATGAGTTTTTCATTTCAATATTACAGCATGCAAATCTTTTCCTTTTAAAAATAAATGAGCTGTTAATTTTTATTGGATGTCTACAATGGTAATACACATTTTTCACTGAGAAGGAAGACATTGCCATGACAAAATAGAAGAGGAACAATCTATAAACACATGGCTGAACTGTTACTCTCCTGATTTGATCTCCCCTTTTCAAATTGAAATAGCATAGACAGTTATAAATGAGTCTTGGGGGAAAAGGATTCGGACCTAATTTAAACACAGTTCTAAAAACTAAAAGACACCTTTTCTTTCTCACTTTAGTATTCTGAAGAGCCACTGCACGTTATGAACAGCTCCACTGCTGGTGGAGATGAACTGTGCCTGGTGTATGAAATTCTGATAACTATACAATCTCACAAGGACTACATGAGGACCACCTAAGTTTTTCATTGCTGAAGGAAAACACAAATCCAGTCCTATGGGTCATTCTAAGTAAACTGAGCCTTTGCTGAAGTGAAACTACAGCACCCAGGTAACTTAAGCTTACTGCACAGACAAGCGCTGCAGCTCCCCTTAGCCCGCTGAACGCTCTTACTTTTACAACAGTTTTGTCTGTGGGCAGAATGGTTACACTCAAGCTTTCTGGACTTACCTAGCCCATACACCCTGTGCTGCCACTTCAACAAGAAAATTAACCTCCATGCAAGAAAAAAACCCTACAAATCTAACCAGTTACCTAGTTGCCACTAAGTAACTAAGTCTATACAATAACCCACCACATGGGTGTCTGGTGTATATTTGGGAAAACAAATCATCCAAGTTAAACTATTATTCAAGCCTAGGCATCCTAAACTCCTTGCATCTCTTTGTTTAAAAAGTTTTAACTGTAACACAAAGATGTCTTAGTTCAATGAATTCCAGTTTTTCAGCAATTCATATAATAAATCAAAACTTTTCCAGAAAACAAAAATCTCCTGTAATACTCAGAAACTGGTTATTGCAAGTGCATACAGCCATCTCAGAATAGAGTGTAGAGGGTAGGTCCCAGTCTTAAAAGTGACCACTTAGGGTTACACAGGACTTGTTGACCAGTTTTAAATTTCACTAGCTGGGAAATGTGCACTGCAGCATCAGGTTCTGTGTTAGAATTTTTTTTAAAGTCCTTTTTTCTCTCAGCTATAAGTTAAATTGAATCAAGCATTAGAAAGGAAACTTCCTTATGTAGCAGTCGAGAATAATTAGATATATCATAAATTGTGATGCTGCAACCAAGAGAAAACATAGCTTTGATAAAAAACCACACTAACTACCTATTACGTGTCATGGGCATTGGCAGCAGCCAGATACTTAATAATAATCACGCAAGTCTTGAAGAAAATTAATGAGGGAAACTAAAGAGATTAATGAAAATAATCCAAGGTTGACAAGACTAAAAAAGAAGGCTTAAAATTCATACTGGGCACAAAATAAATCCTAGCAATCCTAGTATTAATCTGCACATACTAAATTTGTACTTGCTATTAAAACAGCAATATCCAGTGTAATTTTTCCCCTCTGTTTTCAGTGAAGCAGGAGGAAGGGAAGGTGTATTGTACTTGCAGTCTGAAGCACTATCTGATCTGTTGATAAGCAAAGAGGTGGTTAAAAAATTGGGAAATAACCCCCACAAGTTTCTGACACTGAGCTGATACATGTGAAGTGTTTCAGAGTGCGTAGTCCCTACCGGTGGAGGCAGCCTTTCTCCCCAGAGAGCACAGCCAGCAGCGGCCAGGAGCCTGCACAAAATGTTTTGTCCAGTGAGTTAGAAATTAAAGCTATTGTTTTGATGTAGAAGTTTAATTCCTTTTTCTTCTTCTGAGAGAAAACTAAACTTGCCTTTTTGACTTCTGGGTGAATGCTCAAAACTACTTGATTATTATTAATGCTTGGATTTCTGGTCCTTCATGTTGAAGCTGTTTGCCCATAGTTAAATACCTAAATAGTGTCTCTGAGAGGCAGCTGCAGCATGCCAGCCAAGCTTGAACAAATGTAATGTAGAGCATTGTACCTGGAGGGTACCTGCCACGGTCCCTGTGATCCCAGGTTGGTATCCTCACTGGAGTGAGCTCTACTATCAGCCTATTCCTGCTCTTCAGCATCTCTAGCACACAAAACACTCTGCTGCCTGAGTATGGGACTTACTGTTCTGACTTCTGGCTGTACAGGTGCCAATCATGGCTTAAAATACTGTTCTTTAGAGGGTGCTCTAATGTACAATGTTCATAGAGCCAAGTCATTAGATAATGGCAGCTGCATGAGGGAGAGACCTGAAGGAGGTTTTAGTGCTGGGGTTTGTTATCCACAGTGCAGATAAAAGCTCCCACCAGCCTAACTATGCTTCCCTCCCTCCTATTCAGGGTGTAGCCTAACAAACTACATGTAATAAGAAAGTTTCCTAACAAGGAAGGAGATGGCAAAACCCCATTAACCTAATAAGTGTGCTTACAATGATTATTGGAAGGAGGTCATAGCCTAAATCATATATAAAATGAACAGCATAGCAGCAAATTATGGACATATCAACTGTCACTAATACTCGTTAGGGTTTCTCACGTCAATCCTGGGGGAAGGACGTCGGAAGGAGGAGAGGACCGAATGATGAAGAAGGGCTGGTACATATAGGCAGAACTGTGAACAGAGTGACTGACACTATTACAGGCACTGCAGTCAGAAATGGGAGAAGTGATGTATGGGAGTAAAGCAGGAACCAAAAGAGGAGATTAATAGATGTTTTCAGGAAAAGAAGTGTGAAGTTTATGTGGGAGGCTAGGGTAGCCTGGATTAAAGAATTCAAAACAGATGAGATTGGTAAGATCTGTGGAGAAGCAGTGAGAAAAGTGGAGGTGCGAATCTGGAAATAAGCAGTAGGTTTGTGTCACTACAGTGCATTCTGGGTTAGTGAAACAAAACATGGAAATTATATAGTTAATTTCCTTACCACTTTTGCAAGCCTCCCTCCTCCTTTCACCCACAGTCCCACTCCTCAAGGAATCAGATTTCTTATCCACAGACTTAGGAACTTTGGCAATTTGAGTTCCTTCTGGTTTTAGCTGAATTTTTTCTCCCCTGACCTCACTGAAGGAAAACATCTCTGAGAATTGTTGCCTATGTTTGACAACATAGGTTAGCCAGGTTAATGAACTGTTTGAAGTAATTCCCCATGAAAAGAGGTTGCAGCATGTCATTTCAAGAATTTCCACCACTGACAATCAAACTGACATTGTAAGAAGGTAGTGAATATCCAAAATGATCACATCACATTAGATAATTTTTCTGGCTACTCCACTCAAAACACCTGGTAAATTAATCTGCTAATTTGCAAATGAAAAGCATATCCAGCAAGTATTAAACTGATTCCTCTGGTTGGGCTGTAGTACTGGCTCTGCATGAATGGAGAAAAACAGATTTCATCCTCATATGTGACACCAGCTACTGTTCTAATGCATGCAGTTTTCTTGATAATGAAAGTTCTGACATTACACTCTTGTTCAGGGGATTTCTTTATTTGTCTTGTTTTATTTAAATAAGATTTGTTTCTCTTTTACTCACAGAGGTGGAAAAATATGGAGAACAGATCTGTAAGCTATGTAGTCAATCTCATCAAATATGACCCATCGCCCCCTGAGTGGTTGTCTTTGGTTATTTCATTCCACTCGTCACTGACAATTGTTCAAAATAAATTCTTAGTACCGATTTGTGTTGGTTTATGTGCTGCTGTTCTGGGGTTTTTTGTGGTTTTTTTTTATAGTTTGGGTGGTTTTTTTTAAATTTTTTAATGATTCCTTCAAAGAAACTGTTATCTCTAGCTTAGTCCCATGACTGTTGAACTTAATAATTTGGGCCTTTGTCTACAATTTTGGCTCCTTAAAGGATCAGTTTTATTTCACTCATTCCTAAAAGCATCTTAGTACAAAGCCACCAAATCTGTTTTCTCTGTTGTACAAGATCTGGTCTGCTTTGCTGGACCACAAGAGCAGCTGTCAGCTGAAGTCTGTGACATTAGTGTTACTGTGTAAGTTACCAATGAGTAACTGTGTGTTATGAGTGTGTGCCACATGCCTACCATCTGTAAGAAAGGTCTGATACAGCCACAGCTTTTGGATCTCTTCTTAGCCTTGAATACCCCTAACTTACCCTAGGTCAGCCCTAGCATATTCATTGAATATAAAAAATGCTTGGTTTCCAATAGGACCCTATAAAACCAGAAAGGCTCTTCTTAGCCATTCTCTGTGTTCTATGTGCCTAAGTTTTCTGCCATGCCAGGCATTACTGAGATGCAGCAAAGATATTTCATTTCATGTTGGTGATACAAAACTTTTTGTACAACATGGAGAGTAAATTTCTCAGAAATAGCCAGACATTATTTGGGCTTGCTTTTTCACTATTTAAAATATAAAACCTGCTACTTCTCATCCCTGTTGGGTGGATATGCATTTTAATGCTTTTGAATTACTATTCAGTCTAACGTTGCTTCTAAGGCCCAGTGCTGCTTCTAATTTTGAATTGAAGAACACTTATTATCCCTCCTTTTCTTTCTGGTATTCACACAAAAGGGGTTGTTGAACGCATGTGCCAGTCAAAAGATGTGTCTGAAGAATCTTATTTGTCGGCTAAGACTACTTTCAGATATACAAGGTTGGCCAAAAATTGCATATGTGTATAGGTTTAGTTTCATCAGCTTGAGCAGAGAAACTGCAGTTTTACTGAAAGGGGTGTTTCCATCTCCTTAGGTGGCTGTGCAACAGTCTCCCAGATAGTCACTGGCTTACATAGAGGACAGAAGCACAGAAGTTCCTGGCTCATATGTAAAAACTTCAAGTATTTTTCTTCCTGCCTCTCACCTGAAGAGGCAAAGTGCAAGCTGCTATGTTTACAGTCTTAATGTGGTTTTGTTTCTCCACCATAAAAACCCAATAAATCTTTGTAGACCATAGTTCCAGCTTCCCAACTGCAATATGCACCAAAAATGTCTTTTAGCTGCTTCAAGAAAAAGTGACAGCTCACAGTTCTGTGCTGTTCTCTGCAGCTGCTCATCTGATCCCCAGGGTAAGCATTCACTGGAAGAAACTACTGCCATCCATCAGTGGATGCCCAAAGGCCACTAGCCTGCTCTGCTGTGCTCCACAGTGGCTGCAGGCATCCAGACCCAGGGCTCATGTTTTTGTGTTCAGATATGGAAGCCAAAGCAACGGAGGGTATCGAGCAGGAATTAAGATGTACCCTGAGTTTATGCTAAACTCAGGTAGTGATTGCAGTGTGTGATGGGAGAGTTAGCAAGGAGGGCAGAGCTACGGCCTTGGTTTAGGAAGGTGGGTGTAGATAAGATCAGGTGTAAATAGCCACAGAAATAGGCCCATTCCAGAAATGATTCTGTAGGGAAGATGCAAGATACTATTTGGTTTATAACAGTTTGACAGTGAAAACTTTCTTTGGCAAGGTCTGTAAAGCTAGCTCCTAAATGCTATCATTCACTATTTGTATTTCTTGGCAGCTGCTATAAGTAGTTCCCAATTAAAGTTGCTCAAATACTGTATGGTGGGCATGATGGGCTGAAGGTGTATGAGGACAAGTTATCTGTCCCATGGCTTCCCAGGTGTGCTTTTTGCCCCAGGGTTTCCTGGTGAAGACAGGAATGGCCTGAATAAATTGCTGGCTGTTCTGGTCACCTTGTTGCCTGGAGTGCTCTGATCCTTGTTCAAACAGAAAGTATGAAGCTTACACAGCTGTTCAGCAAAGGAAGGGTTACCTTGATTAACAAATAACAAGCAGCAGTCAACATACCAGCTGAATGAGATAAAAGAGATGAAAGAGAAAACCGTGGTCCTTGGTGCAAGGAAGTCTGACTTGCTTAAGCTATAGGAAGAAAATCTTCCTCTCTTCAGGAAGAAGAAAGAGGTATGTTCCTTACAGGAGCAAGATAAGCCTTGGCCTTGCTACAGAAATAGACAATGTTTTCTGGGTAACAGGCCTAGCTGGGGTGATGAGATGACCAGATGGCAGAGCTCTGGAGTGGAGTAGGACTGGTTTTCCTCAGTTTTATGCAGTGATGAAAAGCCTAGCAATAATTGTGTGGATTTGGAAACTGGTTGTATGCCTACGAGGAGGTAAATGTGTAACAATGAAAGCAGGACCATAAGCAAGGAAAGTAGCAGCTTGTCTAATTCTTAGTATCTTTAAGACTGTCTCTTTGGAATACCTGTTTTACCCTGCCCCAGGTTACTGGGGTCAAGATTGCATTCTACCCAGTTTCTCTTGTACAGTGTGAAATACAGGATGTTAGATCAGATAGCCTAGAAGTCTCTCTGGCCTTCAACTGAGTCACTCTCACTTTCAGACTGTGGCTTCCTATAAGATACAAAAGTTTGTACAATCACCTTGGTGTTCAGTGTGTAAAAGTTGCATATAAAATTACTAGCCATAATTAACAACAACAAAAAGCTAAATCTTGTTCATTTCACCCTGAAATGCCAAGGGAAAAATTGGGAAGGGCTATTTCTAGATCACGCAATTCAGATCAAAGTGCAAAAACATTATTAAGCTTTGGTCAGTAAATGCTTATTGATATGAAACACTATTCAGTCAACTCTCTTTGAGGGGTTGCTTTAAAGCTTTTTGTTTCCTTCAAGTAAATAAAAGCAATTTTTCCTGCAAATAGTTATCAGCCACTTAAGTGTCGTCGTCCTCCCTCCCTCTCCCAACCGGTTCTTCTCGAGTGTTCAGGTGGTTATATATTGTTTCACTACCTTCCTTCCTTCTAAGGCTGTGTTTTCTCTGAACTTTATTTCTATCATTTTTACTACTCATCTCTCATTGGGACACTGCACTGGAAGTAACTAAAAACAAGTTGTAATAATTTGCAATATATGCTTTTTATCTCTGATAGTCTATATCATACTTAAATGGTACAATTTCTATAATACTTTTGTCTGCCTGCTATCATCAAAATGTAATTTACTTGTGATTGCTGAAAATTATGCCTAACTGCATCTTGCATCTCCGGTAGGCTACTCCTATCTGTGCATCAATTTCCATCTTGAAGGAAGTTTTGCTCTAATCTCTTGTTCATAAATGCTATAAATACAGGTTTGGTGGAGCTGGGCTTTATAATGAAAGTACAGTGGTTTTTAGGTTTTTCTTCCATTGTGAAAGAATCTGATTTACGAGGTAGCGTACATCCGTCAAAGCGATTTAAGCACAATATCCTTAAGATATTTTATTAAGCACTAATTAACTTACCGACTCTCTTAAGACGCTACAGTATAAAAACCAGCTGTTACAGCAAAAGTAGATGACAAAAATCTTGTGTTTTTTATCTATTTTCTGAAAAGCCCTTTAATTTCTGCTTTTCGGGCAGGAGTAAAGCTATGGCGGTTGAGCACCTTCTGGCAGGTGGCAGCGCATCCCTGGCCCCTCTGCAGCTGAACACGAATTTGCGGTGCCCGTTTC
>NW_010511083.1:0-22998 GCF_000687285.1 Phaethon lepturus | reverse complement strand
AACCTTAATTATTCTGTGATTCTGTGATTCACATCACAGCACAACTCCATGATTTTACATGTGGGAAACCTGAAGCATGAAAGCAGCAAGTGGATTTGCCCAAGAAAAGAGGATTTTGTGGGACAGCATGGGAGTGCCTGATCAGAGGACAATCCTTCTCAGATAACCCTTCACAATCATAGAAGCCTGAAAACCCCTTAATGTGCAGAGGTGATCTTTATATTATGGTTCCTATGGTGGATGTTTTATGCAGACAAACTTTACTGGAGATTATCACAGGGTTTCTGCTTTGACCTTTTCATTTCTGCCTCCTCTTTCAAGAGGTTTGTTATCTTGTGGACACAGATATGGTATTCATATACCACAGTGAAGGCCTTGTCACCATTTCTAGTCATGTGGTCTATTACCCCACCTACCCAGTTAACTCAGAGTTGCAGCATTAGGGGGGATAAGCCACCTAATTATTACAGCCATTGTTTTACCCAGTGAAGAATATACCTGTCCAGGCCATGAGCAGCTGGTTTCCCCAGAAGAATGATGTGGGAAGTGGTGTCAAAGACTTTACTAAAGCCCAGGTAAACAGCATCCACAGCCTTTCCCTCATTCATTAAGTGTCTAAGTCACCTTGTCATGAAGGAGATCAGGTTGGTCAAGTAGGACCTGCCTTTCATAAAGCCATGCTGACCGGGCCTGATTGCCTGGTTGTCCTGTATGTGTCATGTAATGGCAGTCAGGATGATCTGCTCCATAATGTTCCTCAGTACCGAGGTCAGGCTGACAAGCCTATAATTTCCTGAATCCCCCTTCTGGCCCTTCTTGTAGATGGCCTTCACATTTGCTAACCTTCAGTCAACAAGGGATCTCCCCAGTTAGCCAGAACTGCTGATAAATGATTGAAAGTGGCTTGGTGAGCACTTCTACTAGCTCCCTCAGTACCCTTGGGTGGGTCCCATCTGGCCCCATAAACTTATGTGTGTCAAATTCCCCTTGGATTATAGGGGCTTCATTCTGCTCCTCCTCCCTGTCTTCCAACTCTGTGGGCTGGGTATCCCAAGAACAACTGATGTTACCATTAAAGACTGAGGCGAAAGCGGCATTAAGTACTTCAGTCTTCTCCTCATCCTTTGTCAGTATGTTTCCCCTCACATCCAATAAAGGATGGAGATTCTTGTTAGCCCTCCCTTTGTTGTTAATGTATTTATAGAAACATTTTTTATGGTCTTTTACCACAGTAGCAAGATTAAGTTCTAGTTGGGGCTTTAGCCCTTCTAATTTTCTCCCTGCATAACTCATGACATTTTTATAGTTGTCTTGAATTGCCTGCCCCTTCTTCATAAACTTTCCTTTTTTCCCTGAGTTCCAGCCAAAGCTCTCTGTTCAGCCAGCCCAGCCTTCTTCCCTGCTGGCTCATCTTTTGGCACATGGGGATGGCCTGATCCTGCGCCTTTAAGATTTCCTTCTTGAACAATGTCTAGCCTTCCTGGACTCCTTTGCCCTTCAGAACTGCCTCCCAAGGGACTCTGTCAACCAGGACCCTAAATAGTTCAGCTGATCCCCCTGCTTACTTCTCCAAGAATTGAAAACTATCATTTTGTGATCTCTATGCCCAAGACAGCCTCCAACTGTCACATCACTCACAAGTCCTTCTCTTTGCACAAACAGCAGATCCAGCGAAGCACCTTCCCTAGTTGGTGCACTCACTAGCTGTGCCAGGAGTTTGTCTCTCACACACTCCAGAAATGTCCTAGACTGTTTCCTCTCTGCTGTATTGTATTTCCAGAAGACATCTGGTAAGTTCAAGTCCCCTGTGAGAACAGTGGCTAGCGATTGTGAGACTCCCAGCTGCTTATAGAATCTTTTGTTTGTATCTTCATCCTGGTTGGGTGATCTGTAACAGACTTCCACCATGATACCTGCCTTGTTGGCTTTCCTCCTGATGGAGGAAACATTAACACTCAACCCTATTGTTATGACCATCAAGCAATAGACAATTAAAAACACTCTGTAACATACTGGGCTACCCCACCACCTCTCCTTCCTTTCCTATCCCTTCTGAGGAGTTTATAGCCATCCATTTCAGTGCTCCAGTTGTGCGAGTCATCCCACCATGTTTCCTTGATGGCAACTATATCATGGTTTACCCGCTGCACAATGACTTCCAGCTCCTCCTGTTTGTTACCCATGCTGCATGCACGAGTGTAGATGCACTTCAGTTGGGGTATTGATCCCTCTACCTTTTTTGGGGGAGAAGCCCTGATTCCTACATGACCATTCTCAGGTTCTTCTGTGATTTCTAACACATCAACAACCCTTCCATCTTTGCTGCTGCATGGATCTCTATCCTCTACCTCCACTGAGATGGCAGACTGAAGGACCTTGCTAGCACACTCTCCCTCAAATTAGGGTTGTTCTGCATTTCCTTTTCCAGATGACTCTTTCTATTGGTGTATATTGAATAAAAAGAGGTCAACATCTTATTTGTTCCTCAGAGAGTCACATATTATTAATTTTTAATGTTTCCTCACTGTGACACCTCAGATCTCAGAAACTCAAGCCATTTGTCAGAGAGAGAAAAGCCACAAGTGCAGAGCAATTTCAGTCCCCTTTAGAAGGTACAACTCTCAAAGCAAAATGCAAGTACTAGTCATAAAACATTTCTCAGTCTGTTACCGTTGAGGATATGTCAGAACATAAATATAACTCCACGCTTTTAAGTTGCAAATTTTTCACTCTGCTGCAACTTATGGAACAAATCTCAGATCAAATTTGTGAGCGCCAGATCCCTCAATACACCCCAATTCAAAATGTCTCATAACTCACTATGCGAAGTGCAAGGTTCAAAGTGCTTTCAGATTTAGTGTAAAAGGCAAAACCAGCAATTTAGAAATGAGGAGTGGAGAAACCTATAAGAATTAAATAAAGCCATGCCAATTTAAATGATATTGGCAATTATGACAGTGACAGAAAACTTTCATTTTTAGCAAGTGATGTGATCCCTTTCACTGGCCTTATGAGTTGTGGCTGTTGTCTGTGACTTGGATATTTCAGAGGTCCTCTCTGTGATAGCAGGGTGCTTGAAACACACAGCAGAAATTGTTCTGAGCCCCTCTCACTGCTAAGCACCCCCTTAATCATGAGGCTGAGAAAAGAAAACATTGACTGTTTCAGCTAATTTCCATATAGATCTTTTCTGAAGTACTACAAGGAGATCCACTGGAGCTTTGGTCCCAAAGGTTAGATTTTGTCTCCCATGACAGTTCCTCTCAACTCTGTATCTCATGATGAGATACATCGTGGGCGAGTCTGGCCTACAAGGACAACTGTGCATTAAGACACATGCATGGTATCTCCCCGTGCCACTTCAGAGTTGATGTCTCCCACTTTTTTACTATGAAAATGCAGATATTTATTTGATTTCTTGATCAGAAACAGAATCTTCTGCATTTTCTACAGAAAGCTAGAATCTTTTGTGAAATAAATGTGAACTTTTTTTAATTGAAAATTAGTCCTGATGGTAGAGTTTTACAACGTAACCCATGAACAAGAAAAGGCTTAATATGATTTTCTCTCATGTGTTTCTATGGGAGTCAGCCAGAGAACTCATCTACCCAGTGGATGGGAAACCCCACATATCAATCAATGTGGACTCTGTGCTGAAGTGGTATTTGGTCCAGATCCTAGGTTGTATTTGGGACCTTGTGCTGACAGATGTGTAACTTTTCTGAAGCTCTCCCTTACATCAGTCCTCTCCCCAGATATAAAAGCCAGGGCAATATAGACCTAATATCTTAGTCTAACTGCATGTCGACACAGCACAAAGCGGATTTTACTGAATACTTTAGAAAACTCATTTTCTTAAGCAATATGGCAAAGGCATGTAACAGATCCTTCATTTATCAATAGAGACAAGATAACCTAATAAATTTAAAATAGGAAAAAAAATTACATCAGATATTGCAATTCTCAGGAGGCAAAAATACTTTCAAGTTCCTTTCACCTCTCTCCCTCAATGGCTGTTACTTTAATGTCCATAACACAAACGCATATTTCTTACTGCTTCTCAGAGAGTTCTCCTATCAAATCTAATTGAACCAAAAAGCCCAATTTTAACACAATCAGAAACAGAATTCTCACTCTCTGTGTAAGCAGTGCACATTGGGTCAAAGAGAACCGTTCTATGGAAAAAATGTTGTCCCTATCACTTACACGTTTGAAGGCCACAAAAAAATTTCTAGTCCACTGATGGGACTGTATTTTTGTTATAGGACCCATGTTTTTCCTGCATGTCTGTCTTAGTTCCAAAGCAACACCACCACATAAAACCATGAATTTGGGAAAAATATTAATCAGTTTCTTACATAATGAAAGCCAAATACACCTTGCATATCTGCATATGCAACAACACTGCTAGCCCTGAAACTAATATCCAAAACCACAACTTAAACCTCAGGCCAGGGGAGGTAGTTATTTGTAGTTAATAGGTGATGTCTTTCTTCTCACAAATGTAGCAGGAGGAACTGAATTATCACACAGACGCTAAATTAAAATTAATTAGTCTTGCACACTCTTGTTCCAGTCCTTGGTGTCTACAAGGATTGAGGTTACAATCTGAATATACTTCTCCAGAACATCCCTGTGGACTCCCCATCCTCAGATAAGGCCTCTTTTCTGCATTGTAACTGCACTATTGTTGCTCTCCAGGTCAAAATTACATTTACCCCAACAGTACAAGGCTAATAACCTCTGCTCTTTGTGTAAGGCATGATACATTGCTCAGGTGCCCGGAGAGCAACAAATGGCTTTGAGGACTGCTTCAAAGCAGCACGGTGCCAGCATGCTCATGGGAAGATCTCTTTGGAGAAATGGAGGTTTTGCTAAAGAGGCTGGTGTAGCTGCAAATTTATACCATTCTTGCAGTTTCAAGAAAAGAAAGTTAAAGTGTCCTATCTGCTGCTGTCCTTTTACATAAGCTAGATGCTGTTTGTTGTCATTGCCTAATCTCCTTTTGGCAGGTTTGCAGAGAAGGGACTCTGAGTGTTTGAAAGAGGCTAATTAACCCAAGCAATTTCCATGATCATTCTGGAGGCCTTGTCAAAAAGGTGCTTTCTACTCAAATGGGACACACATTATTCCTTGATAATGCTTGACATCTGCCAGGTCTAATAATTTATTAAGACATTTTCAACACCAAGTGTGAAAATGAATGTTCCCTTTTTATTGTGTACCAAGAACACTAGGAATGGCAAAGCTCCAGCAAGGCTGAGGTCTTAATAGCACCAAGAAGTGGATCTCATTTAAATATATCTGGCATTGTACAACTGATCCTGAAGGCATTTTTGGCATTCTGGTGCCTTCTTATGGGGTCAGATCTGAGTTGATATAAGATGATACTGCTCCACTAAAGTGCTGAACACTCTCTAAATACATTGGAGGGATGGCTCTGTACCAAGGAGTTTATAGTCTGATGATCACTGAGGCATTAGAGTTCAATTCACTCTTGTCACATTTGCCAGTTTAATTTATGATGAACAATTCTGAAATTTTGACATAAAGTTGCCAAGTTCATTCAGTAGAAATCAAAAGGCAAAAGTCATATTCTATTGTTACTACAATCAGAGCAGTTGCTTTTCTGCATGGCTTTAATGAAGCCTTGAAGACTAGGCCAATGTTGTGTTAAAAGACACATGTCCAAATACCCACTCCTTTAAAATTACCTTTTTTTTCTTATTTTAATCTTTTTTAGATGGTAATTTCTCAAGTAATTTTAAACTTTCAGTAATTCACTGCTTTACAGAATCTGAATTTTGGTAGCTACAAAATCTACATCTTCATTTTCCCCAAACTCACAGCATTCACATGGACTACTATGATGATGTTGCTACTGCACTTAACTTATTGCGTGCAGCAACAAAACACAGTTCTAGTAAGCAGCCCAAACTCTCCAGTGTAGTAAAACCACTGTAAATTTTCCCCTTTTTCTAACAAGTGAGGTCCTAACCACCTTTCCAGTTAGTATTGTAGTTCTTAAAAAGTTAAATTCAATTCTTATAAATTCAATTTAGTTGGGGTAAATAAACTTCTTAGGGCTATATTTCCCCTACTTGCATCTCTGCAAAGCAAAAGATCACCCACCACAAGCCTCAGTGCCATCAATAATTCTATGATGTGGACCACAGGTGCAGCAGATAGAAGTGGCTAAAACAGAAGAGAGAAAGAGCAAATCATTACCAATTGCTGTAAATGGTGCTTCATTGCTGTCAACAGGAAGCTTGTTATCCTTGCTCCAGTGATGATGGTGGAGCCTTAAAAATTCACAGTAGGTGGCAAAATTACTTGCTCTGCCATAGCAAACTCAAATCTGAAAGGGTCTCCACATGGTTTCCCAATGTACATGGCCCTAACAGTGCCTTTGCTGGAGTGTCCTGACTACCTTTGTTTCGGTCCTGAAGGGGCAGGAGAAAGGAAGGATGTAGGAGAGGTATTTGGTTACAAGACAGATGCAGTTCACTCTTTTCTTGTAGCTAAGAACTTGGTCTTTTGAGATGATTCAAAATTGGGTAATGTAAGCTTGCTAAATTGTCCTGGTTTCAGCTGGGATAGAGTTAATTTTCTTCATAGAAGCTAATATGAGGCTATGTTTTAGATCTGGGATGAAAAAATGTTGATAATGTGCTGATGTTTTCAGTTGTTGTTAAGCAGTGAAGGACTGTCCAGCTTTTCATGTTGGCCTGCCAGCAAGAAGTTTGGGGATGCACAGGAAGCTGGGAGGGACACAGCCAGGACAGCTGACCCAAACTGGCCAAAGAGATATTCCGTACCATATGATGTCATGCTTGGTGTATAAAGTTGGGATGAAGAAGGAAGGGGTGAGAGGACGTTCAGAGTTACGGTGTTTGTCTTCCCAAGTAACTGTTACATGTGATGGAGTCCTGCTTTCCTGGAGATGGACGAACACCTGCCTGCCAATGGGAAGTACTGAATGAATTCCTTGGTTTGCTTGTGTGCACAGCTTTTGCTTTAGCTATTAAACTGTCTTTATCTCAACCCATAAGTTTTCTCACTTTTACTCTTCCTATTCTCCCCTCCATCCCACCATGGGGGAGTGAGTGAGCGGCTGTGTGGTGCTTAGTTGCTGGCTGGGGTTAAAGCATGAGAAAAAGAAAGGAGCATACCTTTTGCTTTGAAATTAATTTAATTAGCCAGGAGTACATGAGAATTACATTAAGTCCTTCCCACTGTGTGTAAGCTGGACGCCAGCAAAAGAAGGAGGCTGTGACTTGCACATCCAAATTAAATAAGCCATCTTTTCAGAAGCCACGTTAACACCATGTGGATTTTCGCCCAAACAAAACCCCCTATTGCAGTCTTATATTTCCACTCCTGATTGCTTGTAACTTTGCAACTGGAAGAGTTCTCTGCAGAAAGATCTAGAAACGCTCATGGCTTTTGAGAGCATGTTCAACATTGTCCCTTGTCACACAGGGCCTTTCTTAAACCTTCTCTTCATTGGTTAACCAGATGTGGCGTGGTGGTGGTTTGGCTGGAGGATGCAAGGATGGAGGATCCAAGGATGGATTTCTTCCCGCAGGAGATTGGTCCTAGTCCCCTGTTTCAACCACATTTACGAAAGGGATTAACTTCCACCTTGACAAATTGGTAGAAATCTCCAGCCTCCATGAGAACAGTGGTTGGTTTTAGCTGCTAGGCATGTCCAGCAGTTTTGTGACTGCCTGCCTTTTCATGGCATCCACTTTCCCAGAGTGCAAACTTCCTACATCAAGAAACCTGCCCAGACCAAAGCTTTTGCTGTTTCATGGAAACCTCAGACTCTGGTTAGGTTTGGAGGTTTTACAGTAGAATTTTGCACAGCTCTATTCCAGATCAATGTTAAACAGGCGTTATAAAATAGATAGATTTTGCTCTGGACTCTGAGTTGAGGACTGGTCACACAATAACAGATCATAGAGAAATACAATACATTTTCCTAAATTTGCTTCTCTGCTATTTCTTTTTTTAAGATGTAGTGGAATATCCTCTGTGTACTGAGAGAAGATTAATTAGGAAATGAGTCACAGTCTTGGATAACTTTATAATGACTTTGACAAATCTTCTACACAGAGACACTGTGTACTAACTTCAGAAAATTAGTTGGTCTTGGATAACAAAGAACAACGTGGTTTTCATAAGAATCACTACTTGTTACCTACCACAATGGGATATTTTCAGATTTTTTATATTTTTAATATATGGTGTTCATGGTTTAAATTCATCTGCAAAACCAATACAGTTTTTGCTTTTATTACCAGAAGTTGTTATCACACAGCTACAAAAGGCTTTGTGTTTTCAAGTCAGAGATGTATTATGGGAATACTTGTGTGCCATTTAATTTTATTTTTGAAAGTAAAATAGCAGCCTTACCACCTTATTTCAGTTTTATTTTATATGATAACAAAATCACTTTGACCTTCAGGTTCATGCTTTGCTTGTGTGCTTTAAAACCATACAGAAGTTGTCTATGTGCAGCTTTTGTAACTTTCACAGGCTGAAAATTGGTTAGAGAAAACTGTAAAGTGCATCTATAGATAGTAAGATGAAATTTTGAATCCTTTTCCTTTTAAGATTACTTGTAACTAAGAGGTGTGTTGTGAAGACAGTTTTTAGAACAAAAATGATGAAGTCTGGTGGAACAATACTAGCTAGCAGGCAGAAGTCATTTACTAACAATGAGCGTGCTTTTTACTATATTGTTCAAGGAAGTACATAGTTTTTCACTTCCTTATACAAAAAAATTGTGAACAAAACTCTAGCTGTTTCTTCAGGCACATAAAGAAATTTTGCTGACACTTTTGGAGATGGAAGGGGAAAAAAAGAAAAAGATGGGGGAACAATAGAAGGAATAGTCAACTAGTCTTCATAAACCAGGTTAGGGTTGTTTAGAAACCAGGCAATAAATCTCTGTGGACCTATGAGGGTTAGTGTTATAAATCATTTAGTCCCAAACAGGATTCCAATTCAAATTTACAATTTATTAAGCAAATAGAGGCAAGCAAACAGCGCTGGGTGCGCCGGGAGTCTCTGCTCCACCAAGACGCACGCGATACACTTCCTGTTCCTGGTTTATATCCTGTCCGTTAATACATATTCATGAACAGGCGTGTCTTCTTCTGCGCATGCCCTCTTCTCCTTCTAGAATCGTCTCGAATCTTCCTCAGCGTGATCCTGTTCGCCAATACATATTCATGAATAGGCATGTCTTCTAATACATATTAATGAACAGGCGTGTCTTCTTCAGCGCATGCCCTCTTCTCCTGCTAGAGTCTTCTCGAATCTTCCTCGGCGTGCCCCCAGGATGACCCCAAACCCTATGCATGCACTTTCTTTACACAATACTATGCGGTCGGTGGTCAAACTGGTTTGAGCTGATATACCAGCAAAGTAGTTTAACTTTCTCCTGTAAAATACCCCTTTTTATGGTGCAGGAGAAATCCATAAAAGTACAGAAGATTACACTTCATCACACGAATCAGATGAACATATTTCACAGTTAGGTAGGAAAGGAGAGTTTCCTAACACTTTCACGTGGCATGTGCAAGTATCATCATGTTTTGTTTAGAAGCAAAGCTTAAAATCTGGGGAGCACACAGTAAGAATAAAGTGTAAAAATGCAGACTGAGGAAATAGATTTCCCAAACCATCAAGCTGTTGAATGTCACAACAATGTCACAAGATGCAGGAGAAGTAAGAAATACAAATACATCAGAAAGCAGGATAAGATAAATTGATGGAGGACTGGTCCACCCTTGTCATTATATCCACTGATCCAAATGCACCTTTTGGTCAAGGAGGTATCTGAGTGGCAGACTGATGCACCCTAGGAAGGCAGGACTTCGAGAAAAAATTGCTCTATGCATCCTGCATCTCTTGTAGATATTCCCTAAACATTTGCTACTGACTGCATTCAGAGGCAGGTTGCTGGATAAATGAACCTATGGCTGAAGTTGATAAAACAGCTCTTTTCTCTCAGTTGATTTGTGGGAGTGCTCTGTGTTTCTCTGACAAACTGTCATTCTTATCTGCTCTTTATATTTTACAATATGTGGGTATGTTGTCAGAAAGAACCCCACAGTAATTTGAGCCAGCCAATGCACTTTAGTTCAAGTGCTAGAGAAGTGTGTGTAAAAGAGGGCAAGTTGTACCGTCTCTGTTACCAAGGAATTATTGGCCCAAGAAAGTTGGAATCCATATATCAGCCCACTCTGGTGGTATGGGAGAAGTACACTCTGAGCATGAATACTAAAGGAAATAGCTAAACAGTTGTGTTTTTTTAAAAATAAATATGTACAGAATACAATTCACAATTACTAAATTCAAGTTGACATTTCTTAACAAAAACATATTAATAATTTAATCTTTTCTGATTATTCCCCAATGCTTTTTTAATGACGCAAACAAAAAAGCCACTGTCCCACAGAGAAATTAAAAATTAAAGACACTTGGAGTTTACCACCAACATCATTCTAACCACCCTCACATGTCATATACATTGCAGAAGTTCAGAAAAATGTGTGAAAGGACCAACAGGGACATGCTTTAAGAAGTATTTAGGTATTTAAATGAGATTCTTAAGGTTCACAGTTTCCTGCTAAGGCTGATGCACAATGGAGCTCTTCATTCTGGAAGAATGTGGCCAGTAATTTGAAAGCAACTTCAAAAAATGTAGGTGAAACAAAACTATTATTACTGTCTGTCATTTGAATCAGTTCCTAAGAGGTTCATTGCATCATTTTCTCTCCTGGCTTCAAATGCAATTTTGAAGTCCAAGGAGAAAACTCCACAATTTGCTAGTCAACAGAAGGTCTCAAAAAAAGACAGACACTAAAGACAGCAAGAAATTCAGATTGGGTAGCCTCCAAGTAAAACGATTGCCCCTATGTGATATCCGATGTTAATAGGCAAGCAAATCTTGTTATACCATTACTTAGAAACAAATCTGATTTCAGAGATCACACTAGAATACATGGAGAAACATTAAGTCCTGTGCTGGTTTTGGCTGGGATGGAGTTAATTTTCTTCATAGTAGCTAGTAAGAGAAGAAATTGTGGATTTGTTTTGAAAGCAGTGTTCATAATACAGGGATGTTTTAGTTATTGCTGAGCAGTGCTTACACAGAGTCAATGCCTTTTCTGCTTGTTATACTACCCCACCAGCTAGTAGGCTGGGGGTGCACAAGAAGCTGGGAGGGGACACAGCTGGGACGGCTGACCCCAACTGACCAAAGGGATATTCCATACCATATGACATCATGCTCAGCATATAAAGCAGAAGCAAGAAGAATGAAGGGCGGGGATGTTCAGAGTTATGGTGTTTGTCTTCCCAAGTAACCATTACATGTGATGGAGCCCTGCTTTCCTGGAGATGGCTGAACACTTGCCTGCCAATGGGAAGTACTGAATGAATTCCTTGTTTTGCTTTGCTTATGTGTGTGTAGCTTTTCCTTTACCTGTTAAACTGCCTTTACCTCAACCCATGAGTTTTCTTACTTTTACTGTTCCGATTCTCTCCCCTATGTCACCGTGGGGGGGTGAGCGAGCAGCTGTGTGGTGCTTAATTGGTGGCTGGGGTTAAGCCACGAGAAGCCCATTTTTCGTCTTTCAAGGAAATACAGTTGTATTCACAGAATCACAGAATCATTAAGGTTGGAAAGGACCTTCAAGATCATCAAGTCCAACAGTTAACCCAACGTCATTGTGCCCTCTAAATCATGTCCTGAAGCACCACATCCACACATTTTTTGAATACTTCCAGTGATGGTGACTACACCACCTCCCTGGGCAGCTTGTTCAACTCCTGACCACTCTCTCGGTGAAGAAATTTTTCCTAATATCCGATCTAAACCTCCCCTGGTGCAACTTGAGGCCATTTCCTCTCGTCCTAAACATTCCTTTATATCAGCTCAACATTTTGTGTTCTTGTTCCTCTCTGTAGTTACTTAAGGAAGAGATGCCATTCCCAGGAATCTGTACTTCATATCCAAGACAAACAGACAGACAATTTATAGTGACAGAGCTGCAAAACCCAGAAAGAGATGGATGAATATACAGAAATATTGTTTAGCAGATATTTCATGCTACTCTAATTCACTGATGTTTTCAAGGCCTCAGTTGACACTTTTACAATTTGGGAATTACAAGTGGACATTCATGTATCTTATTGAAAGGGAATGAGCATGAAAATTATATTGTATGTTTTGCATGAAATGCAACCTTCTTAAAAATTATTTTTATTTCCCGAAGATGAAAAGAATTGTGTCAATTTTATGGAGAAGATCTTCCCCCAAGTGTTTTTGATTTAATACCTCAATTAAATGTATCTCCATTATGAAACAAAATATTTCAGTCTGACACCTCATCACTAAAGGTGCAAGAGCAGTGAGTAGCTATGCACTTTTGGAAATAAAATGGACTTATTCATTTTTACTCATGAAAATTAGCCAAAACTTTGCCAAAAGTGACATTAACATTCAGAGAATTTCCATTCCAAAGAAACTACATACCCAACAGAGAAATCTGAAGTGCATATTTTTTTATATCAGATTGCATCTCTTTGCTTTAAACATGTTCACAGATTGGAGGCCATTAGGAGAAAACTACCAAAAATTTGACTGAAAATTGTTATGGCAGTAAACAAGGCTTGATGCATTGATTACAAACCCTGTAGCACACTATGCCTTTTAGTTTACTATGTTTTGTTTCCTGGCCTTAAAGTAAAAATGTTTCTTGTGCTTTGCAAAGTTTATGTTAACATTGGGAGAAAAAAAAATACAATCAGCAGGCAGTTTTCTCCTATATGCTTTTTATAGTAAAATCTACTGAGAATGGGGAACTGCTTATATCTTATTGTTTGCTGTGTCAGGTTAAAAGAAAACCTCCATGAAGTATACATCCAGAACACGGAAACAGTGTCAGCACTCTCTGAATTAGACATGTATTTTATTTTGTCTGTGGGAAATACTACTATACTGTAAAGATACTGCTGAATTCGAGATTTCTAAGTAGTTACCAGACATCCACCAGATATGAGGAAAAAATGAATGTCATGACATATGTGGAAAAACTTACAATATCTGTTTAAAAGTGAGATATAGACTGAAATGTATACCCAAGTGGAAAACATCTTATCAATGCCAAGACAGTCACTTAAATACTTACGGTAAAAATTTCTTCTCTAATAAAAGAGAGCCTTATGAAAGATTTCCCTCCCCATTAAATGCATCTTTATGTTTATTGTACAGCCACTCCTAAAAAGATAATACTTTAGGGTGCACTATCATTTATTTGTAAAGAAAAAGGTAGTTATAGGTATCTGTGTGAACTTCTCAGTATGAGCTGTTTTCAATTGGGGGAGCTGACATAAAGTAGAAGCTGAGAAAAAAAACCCCACTGAAAAAATATGAAAGCATCTTAAATAAAGAAAAGTAAAAAAATAGAATTAAAGGATGAAGAAAAACCTGGCATGTGAGGTCCTCAGAGTTGTTTCATAAGAAGGAAAAAAAGAATTAAAACAGGAGTCTGAGAAACCAAAGTCCTTGGTATTTTGCTCCTTGACATTCATGAGCCACAGGAAGAGGTTGTAGTCAGTCAGATTGTTGTAGAAAGAGCCATGATGGAAGACAAAACCTTTTAAGCCATAAAAATAAACTATAAAACTTGCTTGTAATTTTTTTGAGGTGGATATGACTTCCTGATGTTAAAGGTAAATAGGTTTAAGAACTGAGTCTTCAACTATCCAAATGGTGGTGGCTTTTAATAGTTGTATAAGTGTACAGTACGGTCATTTCTCAAGAGGTCTTTGCTTCTGGAGTACATTTATGTGCACTCTATCGTATATCTGTGTAAGACGAAAATCAATGGTTGGCTAAAATTTAGTTCTAAATGTAATGATTTTTGCTTCCTCCAAGCTTTCCTTTGGTTTTGTGCTAGCTACAGAAAATAGAGAAGACTCACTGGAAGGTGCTTTTACTGGCAGAATTCCTCCTTTATTTTTTATCTAATTGTCCTTAACATAACAAGGTTGCTAACTTGATCAAGGCAATAGTTGTGTTTATTACTGTGAGAGGAAGGGCAAAATAGAGAAACTTTTACCAAGACTACCATTTCACTGAGGGTAAACTAATGTTCTCACAAGGGAAATAAGTTTTCAGGCAGATTAGCTAGCCATTAACAGCCTTCCCTCAGGACAGCAACTAGGATTTTTCCATTATTCACAAATTTAGTAATTGACCAGAAGGTTCCACTCTCTAGTCTGATCTCCTATACTATTAAAGCCAAAAATTTGCCCTGAATCCATTTTGCTTTGACTAACAGACATTTTTAAGGTGAAGACTCATCTGATCGAGGAACTGCAAGCAATTCCAGTGATGAAAAACTTAGAATCATAGAATTATAGAATGATTTAAGTTGGAAAAGACCAATAAGATCATCAAGTCCAACTGTTAACCTAACACTGCCAAGTCTACCACTAAACTACTGTCCCTAAGTGCCACATCTACATGCCTTTTAAATACCTTCAGGGATGGTGACTCAGCCACTTCCCTGGGCAGCCTGTTCCAGTGCTTGATAACTTTTTCAGTGAAGAAATTTTTCCTAATATCAAATCTAAACCTCCCCTGGCACAACTTGAGGCCTTTTCATCTTGTCCTATCACTTGTTACTTTGGAAAAGAGACTGACACCCATGTTGCTATAACCTGCTTTCAGGTAGTTGTAGAGCACGATAAGGTCCCCCGTGAGTCTCCTTTTATTCGAACTAAACAACGACAGTTCCCTCAGATGCTCCTCATAGAGCTTGTTCTCTAGGCCCTTCACCAGCTTCATTGTTCTTCTTTGGATGTGCTCCAGCACCTCAGTGTCTTTCTTGTAGTAAGGGGCCCAAAACTGAACACAGTATTTGAGGTCCAACCTTGGCAGTGTCGAGTACAAAGAAACAATCACATCCCTAGTCCTGCTGGCCACACTATTTCTGATACAAGCCAGGATTCTATCGGCCTTCTTGGCCACCTGGGCACACTGCAGGCTCATGTTCAGCCGGCTGTCAATGAATACCCCCAGGTCCTTTTCCACTGGCCAACTTTCCAGCCATTCTTCCCCAAGCCTGTAGCATTGCATGAATTGTTGTGACCCAAGTGCAGGACCTGGCATTTAGCCTTGTTAAATCTCATACAATTGGCCTTGGCCCATCAATTCAGTCTGTCCAGATCCCTCTGTAGAGCCTTCCTTCCCTTGAGCAGATCAACACTCCCACTCAAGTTGATGTCATCTGCAAACTTACTACTGAGGGTGCGCTCGATACTCTCATCCAGATGATTGATAACAAGATTAAACAGAACTCGCACCAATACTGAGCCTTGGACAACACCACTTGTGGCCGCCAACTGGATTTAACTCCATTCACCACAACTCTTTGGTCCTAACCATCCAGCTAAAAACCCAGTGAAGAATACGCCCGTCCAGGCCATAAGCAATCAGTTTCTCCAGGAGAATGCTGTGGGAAATGATGTCAAAGGCTTTACCAATGTCGAAGTAAACAACTTCCACAACCTCATCTACTAAGCAGATCACTTTGTCATAGAAGGACATCAGGTTGGTCAAGCAGCACCTGCCGTTCATAAACCCGTCCTGACTAGGCCTGATCACCCGGTTGTCCTGACTTGCTACAATCCTTACAAAACTATCCCCATGGTTAATGACACTGGAATAGTTTCAGAGATCCTGATTACCTAGCAACCGACACTGTCAGCAAGTACGAAATTGAGGCATGCAGTAGAAAAGTACAAAAGCAGAACTTGCAACCCTAAGAAACGAAGTAAACAGCGTGAGGAGGGACAGCGAATAGAGAGCTCAGCTTTTGCAATATGTATTAGGTAATTAAGATGTAACCAATGAGTTTTGTACACGGTTGTTCTGAAGCATGTATGAAGCCGTATATAAGAAGTTTGTGTAGAGCAATAAATTGAGATCTGATTTCCACCTAGCTGGGTCTCCGTCTCTCAATCGCGGCAATGCCCTTTGCCATTCCCCTCACAGCAGCAACATTATGTGCCTTACTACAAATGCAGAGAGAGTCTCAAATTTGTAACACTCCATTTTCTGGAGGAAAGGAACTGGCTTCCTTTCATCAACTGCTGCACTAGTTTTCATTTCAAATCCCTGTCTAAACATACAAGATATGGACCTCTTACTTTAAAATCCACTTCAAATCCACTTTAAAATCCCTTCAAATTAATAAAAATTTAAAAAAATGGCTACGGACATAGCTCCATTTTCCAAATGAGCATAGACACTTGCCATCAGGTTTTTATACACCTTTAGGATCAAAAGGTTTGTATAGGTGTTTTGGAAAATCTGCCTCTATAGAAGTTACACAACTGTTTCAGGAAGATTAACCTTGCCTATTGTCACTGTTTTCTTCACTCACACCAGTTCTACATAGTGAAACCATCCCACTGTTTCTTTTTCCCTCATTTTCAGTGAGGTTTTTGTTTGAAACCCAGTTCTAGTACTGATCTGTATATAATCTTGGGCACAGGTGAGACATCTTATGTCCTTGAATTTTCATTTTCAAAGCCTTCTTCTTATGAACAGCCACAACTTGAATACAGAGGATATACTGTTTACCTGGTGGTACAAGCACCTACCACAATAAAGTCATCTTCTTGCAGAGGGGTTACTGCACTATTCTCACTCTTTCACCATACACAGCTCTCCAGATTGCCCAGCATCTGCTCTTGTTATTTCCTCTCAACACAAAGATCTCCTTTCTTCTGAAGAGTGAGAACAAATTGACAGAGTGGATAATGGAGAGGTCTGTGGGTTTTTTGTTACATCTCTCTCTGTTTGCTGGAAGACGGGAAGGGAAAGGGACCTGAGTGGCATTCCAACACCACCTCCTGACTTAAACCATGCTCCTCTGCTGTGCCTCTGGTCTCAGAAAAGTATGATACAGAAGCAATTTTACAACTTTGGAATATGATAATGTTTTTGAAAAACCAACAAGTCTTCATACCGGATTCTGCTTCATTTTTTCATGTTTAATCTCTGAAATCAGTAAGATGACTTGCAGAATAAAGATAGCAGAAAGCAGAAATATAGTTTTGTAAGAGTGCATAATTCTTTTCCTCACTTTTGATGAAGGCCTTACATTTCTCAAGTCTATAACGATTTGTTCACGGATGAACCAGAAATAACCTATTCTCATTTTCCTTAGGCCTTTTCAGGCAATTCTGGCTACAGTGAAGGCCCTTTTCTAAGCGTACTCTGTAGTTAGCCACCAGAGTAGAAAGAAACTTTATTATAAATAAGAATCAGGCTCAGGATATGCAGATTATCCTTGTAAAAAGGTGAATAAGATATGTGACAGGAGATCCTCAGTAGTTTTAGAAACATGGATCTAGTGCAATATGAGAGCTCACACATTTCAAATCTATGTCTGGTTTTAAAAATCATTGTAAAGAAAAAAATTGATGATATGATGATATAATCTCAGTCAAAAGTATTGAGGGTTAGGTGCTTAACCTGTAAAGTTCATATACATGTCAAACAAGAGGCACCTGGCCTAGAACACCAGGACAATTTTTAGTCTTTGAACACAAATACTTGACAGTGGAAAGGAGGTTAAACTAATGTCTTGCTTTGAGAAATCATCTCTACCACCCCAGAGGTGAAGCTCTGAAACCATGTGGGAAGTTTTCCATTGGCATGAGTGGGCTTTGGGTTGAGAAAGAAAGGCGAGGTGGCTACAAGAGGAAGATATTGCCCATCTGACCAACTTAAAGTGAATAAGAAAGTTCTTCTTACTGTAGTTTGCTCCTTTGCAGGTTTTATTGCATTGTTGTCTCAATATGTGCCTATCTAGCAGCTTTACTGTTGTGGAAACTGCTTGCACCTGGAAAGCAGAGATCAATCACAAAGGGTAGCTATCATGCAGTTCTAGACCTCCACGCTAATACCTACATTGAAGATTACAACTTTGCATCACACAGGTAAGAAGTCTAAAAACGAAGACCTGTGACTGACTCTCAATCAGTGCTAGTGGTTATTTCACATTTACCATTCTTTCCCTTTCTAGGCAAGCCTTGTCACTTTAAGTTATATTTCTGTTATATAAGCTGCTATTATCTCTCACAGGTTGGCAGGCAAAAAGTTTATGAGGTCAGAGAAACCTCCTTATTACTAAATCTGACAGCCTATTTTCCATGTGTAAAAGTGTCAATACCATTTTCATGAAATTCAATATTCCTTCAGTTTTTACAAAACCACAGAGCATCAGACTGTCTGCTCTGACATCTATGGGAGGCCTGCCAAGGACAGGGCTGATGAACCGCAGACTTAGACAGCTCCATCTGTCCCATTTAGAGAATCTACAGGGTCAGGTCTCTGAGGTGAAGGTAATAACTGCAAGATGCTTTTCTAAGCAAACAGCAAGAGAAGGTTACTGTTCATCTTGATTAAAATAAAAAAACCCAGAAGACAGGTTGTAGTCATTGTATATTTGAACTAGACTACTGATTTTAGGTAGTCCCTTGCTATTTAAGACCAACATGGCAACCCAGAGGAATAAAGAACAAACAGCATAATTCCCTTCTGTACAAAGTAGACTTTCACTTATGTTGATTTTCTCAGAAAAATATCTCCTGAGAAATTCTACACCTTCATCCAGCTCACTGAGTGTCAAGTAACCAGCATGAAACCAGAAAAGTAGGAATGAGAAGGTCAATCCTGCCTAACCTCTGCATGCCTGCCCATGCCAGCATGCTGCATCCTTTTCCACTTGTAGACCTGTGATGCAATATTTGGCAGTCAGTCATGAAGGAAAGTTAAAATAGAGATGAAAAATTAGGACATATCTAACTGAAGGTCTGTGAGGACTAACCTGGGTACAAGAAAGAGTGAGAAGAGGAGACACAGAAAGAGATTTAACTGCTTTTGGAGAATCTTATGTCAAAAAGGGGGCAAGTATGATCACATTCTCTTGGGTAAGAGACAGGGGGTAATACTCACATACAAGTACATGAAGTCTCTGTAGTACTATGCTCTAGAGCACTGGCAATATCCTCTCTTCTGCAGAGGTGGTTTCTGCCTTTACACACAGACATATGAGGGAGTTTAAACGGAATTCCAAAATGATGTTCTTTAATCTCTTTTCAGGAACTCACACACCTCACACATGGACATACAAAACGTAAAACTGGGACAAGAGGTACAAGACATCTGTCTCCTGTGTTTCAGCATGAAAAACGCCAGTAGTCTTTCACCTTTTTCTATGGCCATCATATACATTTGATCATGTGATGCAGAAGGATGTCAGAAACCCCATGGTTTTACTTAGTTTATTTACTCTACTGCAAAAGAGGCCAATTCAGCACAGAACTGTTCTCATATTTTAACAACTACAGAAAAATAATACAGAAATACATTTAGGCACTGTGCAATAATTCCTACTAAAACCAATTATAAGACACTCAGGAAGAAGAGGGATTGACTAACACAGGAATATTGTGTTATTAATACTAACATATGAAAATACTGAACAACCTTGATAGTAGTGTTCTCTACAAGGATACCACTCAATAAGTCAATATTTGAGTTTATGTAAATAGCTAGAGCTCTGGTTTGGCACTAGTCTATCCTCTCCAAAATCCTAAATTTTGTTCTCAGAAAAAGCTTTACAACAATCTAATGACTGTAAAATTTCACTGACTGCCTCAAATAATTTTGTCAAGATGAAGACAATTCTGCTTATCTTCCTATTTGTGTTAATTGCCAAAACACCAAGGAGACACATATAAAGGGTTCACAGCCTTAGCACAGTGTGATGAGATTTGCTACAGAGAGTCAGGAAGCATTATTACCAGTGTGTACCACTACCAATTAATACTTAAGCAGGAACACATTTCTACTTCACTAATTTCTACCACAAATTTAATAAAAACAAATGCTTCATCAATCTGTCTCTGGAATACTATAAAACTGGTATCTATATTCAAGTCTCTATGGCTGACTTCATACAACAGCAAATCTATAAATTGTTGAACACAGAAAACCTGTAAACTAACTCAGTTGTTTCCACAACATAGCAAATAATTTTGCATCCTCAAAAGCCATAATGTATAGCCAAACACTTCAATATTGTTGTAGCTGCACTGAGGAGATCTCTTGTGACATCCATCTCACTAAAGTTGACCACAAACCTGTAAAGAATATTGCTTCTGAGAAACAGATTGACTCTTTGAAGGATTACCATGACCAGGTATTACAAAGCAAAAAGAAATTGGCTAACATTTCATGGCAACAGGCCTTAACTTGTCTATATTGGAATCTTCAAAGTTATTAAACAATCACAATGTGTTAAAAGGAGACCATATTTTGGAAGAAATTTCTTCAGAACTCTTCCTACTGACTTTCAAATATCCCTAACCTCACCAAATTCATCACCAGATGAAATATTCTCACAGAACAAGAATGGCTAACTGAGAACACGTCCAAGCAACAAAAGCAAACAACTGCAAAGCACCTCCACTGCCACCAAAATCAATACCCTATCCCTATACCTACCCCCTCTTGCCTTTTTAAGATTTTTTTCCAGCTCAGCAAGCAGAACACAGGATCTTGTTGTCTCCAGCAGTCTAATATATTCATACAGTTATAAGATACTAAGATCTGACCTGGTTTTTAGCCTGGCTTATGCTCCTTCTTGTCAGGCCCTGACGAAGGGACTCAGAATCTTGGAACTTGTTCACCTCCATTTGTATTAGTTGGTCTAGAAAGACCAACCCACAAATCTGCTCCCTTGCAAGACAGCATCATCAGCAAGCAGTTTTATAGACATTTCCTGATTATACTTCTATACTTTTTCATACACATTTCTGTAAATACCTATTCAGACTGGTAGTGCCTGTATGTCCCCTTGGAGAAAGGCACGGGTAAACAGTGACTCTCTTGGCCACTGTTAGAGGCTGGATATTGAGTTAGAAGGGTGTTTGCTCTGACTTAGTATAGTCACTCTAATTCTTTCCTTCAAAATTCATGTGCCAACACCTGGATGCAGAGAAGAGAATGAGTTTCAGAACCATTGGTTTCCCTGGCCCTGCTGTGAGCCCCTACATCTGCCTTTTTCAAAAGAAGGTGGGAGACCATGATTTATCAGCTTACAGCCACAACATTCTTGCATGGGGGAGGAGGAGAGCAGCTTTGTTCCAGAAGACAAACATAACTAAAGCAAAATACAAATTGCTTGAACTTGTTCATTGATATGCTGAATCATGAGTTATGATTATTTGGTGGCTGTCACCTTTAATTACATTTTCTTCCAAATGTACCTTGACAGTAATTTATGTGCCAATTTTTTTCAGCTGTTTCTAATGGAAGAATACCTGTTTTTTAAACTTAAAATGGAGGTACTGAAACAGATTTTGTGAAATGTAATTTAGTTTAATTGATGTGTTTTACAATGTTCCTCTAATATCACCTACTAATCCAACCACCGAATAGTTTCCATATTTTGAAATGTGAGATCATAGATGTGCCAAGTCTCTAGCATTTCTAAGGAGTGAGATATGAAAAACATGTGAATGACATGATAAATTATCTACTGAAATATACTTTGTTTGGCTTTTGTGTCTCAACAAAATTTTCTTCTCATTAAAGATAAACCAAGACTACCAGGGGAGGTTCCCCGCTTGACCTGCTGTTTACAAACAGAGAAGGACTGGTGGTAGATGCGGTGGTCAGAGGCCATCTTGGCTTAGTGACCATGAAATGATAGAATTCTCAATTCTTGGTGAAGTAAGGAGGGGGGATCATCAAAACCACTAGCATGGACTTCTGAGGGGCAGACTTTGGCCTGTTCAGGTCATTAGTCGAGAGAGTCCCTTCGGTGACAGTCCTGAAGGGCAAAGGTGTCCAGGAAGGCTGGACATTCTTTAAGAAGGAAATCTTAAAGGCATGGGAAGCAGTAAGATGAGCTGGTGGAGAAGATAATCGGCGTGGCTGAACAGGGAAATTTTGCTGGGACTCAGGAAAAAAAGGAGAGTTTATCACCTTTGGAAGAAGGGGCAGGCAACTCAGGAAGAGTACAGGGATCTTGTTAGGTTATGCAGAGATAAAATTAGAAAGGCAAAAGCCGAGATAGAATGCAATCTGGCCACAGTCATAAGGGACAACAAAAAATGTTTTTACAAATAACAATCTCCATCCTTTATTGGATGTGGGGAAGAACATTGTCACCAAGGATGAGGAAAAGACTGAGGTACAAAATGCTTTCTTTGCCTCAGGCTTTATTAGCCAGTCCAGGTATCCCAATCTACTTCAGGAAGCCACCAAGACGAAGGGCTCTGGAGTGAAGGATCGCACCGGGGGACCCTTCCTGAAGTGGCCAAACTGTGAAGGCGGCAGCACAGGGAGACAGAGGGTGCCCCAGTCCCCTCTCCGGCTGGCAGAGCGGGCTCCTGACGAGCAGCAGCTCTGACACAGCGTGGGCAGGGACTAGAGCGGTGGCGGCCAAAGCCCCTCACCTACAAGAGCAGTCCCAGGGAACGCGAGTCACTCGGAGAGCAGCAAACAGGGCGGGCAAACAGGACATGACAGGGAAGAACACTGAAAGGAATAGGAAAGCACACCTGGTCAACACATGGCTCAGGGGCTGGTGCCATCGTCAGCAGTGGTGACATTTTGGGTTTTTTGACCATGGGATGGTTTACATGGCACCAAGTCTGCTGGCAGCAGATGGAGTTCAGCTATCACCAAAGGGGAAGAAGATTCTCGCTTATGAGTTGGCAGACCTCATCAAGAGGGCTTTAAACCAGGTTCGAAGGGGGAAGGGGATAAAACCAGGCTCACGAGAGATGAGTCTATGGGTAGCGTGCCAGAGTTGAAATCGATAGCCCAGCTCAAGTGCATTGTGACGAGCGAGAGGAGACGAGCAGTCGACTCAATGTGAGTGATAA
>NW_010511082.1:36912-45339 GCF_000687285.1 Phaethon lepturus | reverse complement strand
TATATTTTTAAAATATGAATTTTCAAAAAAATTCCATATATATGTTTTGTATTAATATTATTAGCAACTGCCATAGCAGTTCCAGGTATGACAGACATAGCCTGATGCATGAATAGTAGAAAAAATCATTTAAACTGATGTTAATTCAGTGCTGTGTGGACATGCATGCCCTACATTTATACATCAATCCCGCTTTTTATTTGTGAGTGACGTCATTCCCGATGCAGAGGAAGCTGAGTGAGTTAGTTCCGAAGTCTCCTAATGGGTTTTACATCACTAAAAGTCTTTCAATATATCACTTAAATCTTAGCTCAGGAAGGATGGCTATCCAGAATCCCATTGAATAGTTTCTCAAAAGATTTGTTTCTTCACTCTGGGCATCTTCTAAGCTAGTAGCACCTACACAGAACACGCTGCCAAGATTTCTCCACTGACGTCCACGGCAGTAGCGTATATATGCTTTATTTAAGCATGAATAATTCTGTGTGGAGTATGATTATGGGGCATCAGGAGCATATATTTCATATAGGTAATATATAAATGTAAGTTTGGCAAACATTTTCTAAAGGGTTTTTTTATGTCTAAATTGACCAAGTGCCTCAGAGAAGCCTGATTTTAAAAGGATGATTACCCAAGTGTCTCAAGCTGCATATCTGAAATAACCATTCACTTTTTAGGCTATTCTATGTATGTGAAAATATATATAGTACTCCAAAGTGTGTGTGTGTGCATATATAATTTCTGTGTGTGTGATTCATGTCTGTATATATAACTAGTTTGTATATAATCCTATGAAAATTTATTTTCTGGCAGATGAATCTACATTAATTTCTAAAACCCTCAGCAACAATTACTTTGCAGTGTTAGGGGGGGAAACATTACAATAAAAATGAAGCATACTTTTAATTATCTGTAGTCATTTGGATGAAATCTATAATGAGCTTGATAAATGCTGATGCTCTAGGCATCAATTTTTCAAATGACAATAGAACCAAAAATATCTGGAAAGGCATTGTTAGCTTAGACTGCACAATATTTTTGAGGTCTTGGTTAGTAGGAATAATTAAAATGACTTACGTAAGATGTGTCATAGCTCTGTCAGCAACTAAATGTTAAATGTTATTATAAATTAATTACTTCCTTGAATTGAAAAGAAAATTATAATTTTGTGTCTTAACTGCTAAAAGACTGTCTGATCCTTCTCGCCCAAGCTCTTTACCAGCATATTTTCAGTGACTTCAGTGCAATGAGATGCCCTCAAAGTGGGTGAGAAGCACCCACTAGCTCAAAGCCCTAACTAAAACCACAAGCATTTATCTGATGTTTTCCTGCAGTTATTTTCTGTTTAATTAATGCATTTAATTGATTCACAAAGGGTTCTAACATATGGCAGAGCCAAGGAATTAGTTACAGTGGAAGTATGCAGCAGGGAGAGAGGTGAAAAAACAAAGAAAAAAGTTAAAAACCTAGTTTACCCTTACCCCAGTGTCCTGATTTTTCTGGTTATTCTTCCTTTCCTGCCTGAAAAACATGAGCATGGAGCCAGAGCTGACAAACGGGGATGATGACCTGTGTTGTCTCCATTAGAGGTCCCACTGACGTCGTGTCTCGTGGAGTTGGCTGCCTAGTGCCCTAGTGCCAGCCTCATACACCGTGTTGTGGTACCCCCAGATTTGAAGTTTGCTTAAGAAAAGCACCGATGTGGTTGTGTTGCTTTTTTGCGTCTTGTTTACTCAGAAAAACGTTCTTCTGTTTAACAGTGTAATATTAAACAGAGGCACGTAAGGAATGATGAAGGGAGGGCTATGGAGGAACAGTGTGGAGAAAAGGAGAGGGAATGGAAAGATGATGAAGAATGACTACGGTAAAATGCAGGGGCCATAGAAAAGTAATTAATGGGTAACAAAAAGAAAAGGAAATATTTCAACCCCCATGCTGTCTCTCACATGCCCTCACCCTATAAACTCGCTCGTTGTTTGATACCTCAGGCCCCTGCTTTTATTTCGCAACCACCCAAATCACCTCGTCCCAATTTCAAGTCATACGGTGAAGCAGGTAGTTGGAAATGAGCCATCATACTCTGAGAGTACAGCCTAATGTTACCTGAAGAGTAACTCCGGGCTCTCCCACGTCTCCTGAAGTGCCGTATGCCAACAGCTGATGCAGTGCTTGGGATGCGCTCCCCTGCTGCAGGGGCTGAGGCAGCAGCCCACCGTCTTCAAGCCTGAGCGGTGGAGGATGTGCTCATTTCTGAAGTGATTTAAAACTTAAAATGTTTTAAGTGAGACAGCGAGTACCTTACTGGCTGTTTTTCTGTCCCAGTAAAATTGTGCTAGGCACCGAAATCGAAACCTTACGCATCAACTTCCACGGGAACAGACTTCCAAGCACGCCACGGTGTAATTGCTGCCATTAGCCTTAACGCGTTGCCTGAAATCTGCAGCTGCAGTCTTGTTGTGTTACCAAATTAATTGATCATCATGGAAGTCAATGCTTTAATTGGAAAGGAAGAGTGTCAGGAGAGAGTGAGAACATCCTTGTGAGTTCTTGTTTAATCTCATAGTCTCCATGCCACATTTTGTCCCTGGCTCATAAAGGATTTGGAGGCAGAGCAGGAGCCGTATTTTGGGGAAATGTAGCCTGCTTGCCCTCTTCATGAGTTATTTCCCCAGTATTTGTTGGAGACAAAACATAGGACTAGGTGAACCTTTCATCTGACAGCCTGCAGCCAATCTTACGGCTTTTGCACCTACTTAGTTTTAAAAACTATGAGCATGTGTACCAGATTTGTAGGCTTGAGACCTAAACACAGATTTTGCACAAAAAATGCCCTACATGACACCGCTCTCTCCATCTAGAATTTTAAAAGGTTAGTGAGAGTGACAGTGAGGCGCAGGGCAAAATGAAGGCGTATCTGTAAAAGTCAACGGTGTTCTACAAGTGAAACATGAGTACAGCCTACTCAGAGCAAATGGCACATTCTTGTGGCAAGGAAAAAATTGTGGGTTTAGTAAAACAAAAATATTATTTTATGTTTCAACAAACTGGCAGAAATGGCAAGAAAACTTCACTTAAATTAAACATGCAAATGCAAACCTACAGGCACACACTCAAAAGCGAGGATAAGTTACAGAGAGAATGTGATTATTGGTTAGAGTCTAAGAATAAACCTATGCTCAGTGACTTTTCACTAATGTAAGAGCTTGGCTTTCTAAAAGTATTGCAGATGCTTGCATATAGTCTTTTGTAATCCCACAGTGCTATTTACATTTTGTTAGTTAGATTTTAATAAGTTCTGATTTTTCATTGGAGTTGCTTAAATTTCTATGCTTATAAATTTTCCACATTAGGACTAGTTTTCTTGGATGTTTTAAATAGAATTCTGTACTAGTCTGGAAATGTTCAGATGAAAGTAGAGTTAGACAATTTGCCCAATGACATCTGTTCAGCCGCATAATTTTATTCAGCTACAAATGACATATTTAATTGAATGAAACATTTCAAATAGACTTTGACAGCTTTCCAGCCCAGTATCTCTAAACTTGCTGTTCAATGAAAATATGCCATCCTAGAAGTGTTACAGGGACTATAAAGAATTTGTTTTATGAAAGGCAGTACTGTGATGTTAGAAAAGAATGCATTAAAATATTATGTCTGCCACTTGTGATATATGAGCTTCTTAGCTTCTGAAACATCTGAATGTTTTCTAGTGAATCATTTGAGCCACAATTTTACGGTACTGTCTATGTTGCCTACTTCTGTAGCTCTAATGCTGTGTTCTGCATATAAGATCAGAATGTTAAAAAAAAGCCCCTAGATTATCTTGTACAGTTTTTAGTGGAAGCATAATAATGGGAAGTATGCATTTCATAAGAAACCACAGTATTGTCATCTGAGGAACAGAACCATGGAAGAGGAGCCAGGAGTTTCAGAGCTGTGTTAGCCTTTAGTCTAGCTAAAGCCAATTCAGAATACTGAGTTGTGTAAATTTGTCCGGGTTCAGCCACAGCGTAGCAGGGCACGTTACTTTTGATCTTTGCCATAGATACTTCAGAGGTGTAGTAGTTCAGTGGTTACTTCCAGCATAATGTTTTACCTTTGCCATATTGCTCCAGGATTTCACAGCCACTTCCCCTTAAGTTAAGACTACTTAAAATAGCTCACACAGTAAAGTATCTCTAAAGCGGTCAGCCTACATAGTTTGCCTAAATATACAGAATTACATGTTTCCATCAAAGATCAGTTATCCAATAAGCACTGTCATCTCTCCATAGCTGACAATGATTTGTGGCTGGTGGTATTCTGGAGCCTCTGCTGAAGGTGTCTGCTTTTCGTGGCATACTGCCCGGCTGCAGCGATAACAGGATTTCTATTATTCCGCTACAGAGGGAAGCTCAAGGAGGTAATATAAAATATTCCTTACAAGGAGCTCTCCTAGGACAATTCTGTGAGAGAGATGCCGAACACTGTCAAATGCTGCTCTGGTATATTGGAGTGGGTCAGTAAAAAACGAAGTCAGAACATCTTTGAGGTTAACGTGAGTCGGATGCTGGGAAACCAGTTCTGACTTTGGCTTTCTGCGGGTGTGAGCTGAGCAGTTTTAGTCAAGGCTCACAGCAGTGGTGTCATTCCCTCTGCTGCTGGAGAGGTTTTGCTATGTCTCCAAGCTCCCTTGTGAAGACAGAGCGAATCTTGCAGGTACTCTCTTGTTCCCCCATGCACGCCGTGTGGGTTGCTTCTTCCATTAATGACCACCTGAGGTGGAGGGTACTTAATGCTGTCCCGCTATGACTACCCTGGGGATTTTGGCCAAGATTAAGCCGTTGTAGGGAGAGAACTTGTTTTCACCCATCTGCTTGATTGGAAAACATGTTGTTTATCTTCTTCCAAGGGAGAACATGCTTTCACTGCAGCCCTGGTTAGCAGGAGTCTCTTCATTAACGTTTTGGAATTAGAATGATAAAATAAATGTTACAGCTTTGGCAAGTAAATGTTTGCTGTAAACATTACGATGAGTGATGGAAGCAGGGTGTGCAGCCGAGAGCCTGGAGCAGCATGGGAGGCCGCTAACGTGCTTAATTTTATTTCAATCTTTTTCTATTGAAGTTTGGGGAGGTGAGGTTTATGGTTTATTTTCCAAGCAGTCAGAAAACAAGAAAGCTCTCAATCACTCAGTGACTGCCAGCTAGGGAGGTTGTTTTCTCCTGTAGTTGTTCAGATTTGTTTGCTTAGACTGTTCTTTGGTTTTCTATATGCTGCAAGCTCATGTAGCGACTAGTTCTGAAGACAGGATGCTTGTAGGCTTTAAAAGCCGTGCTTGTCCCCCTGGTCTCCATAACCCCAGCAGACCAGAGAGCAGCTATCGATGAGAGTACCTGTATTTCAACACAGTCCAGGGACAGCTCAGAGCGTGGCTCTCGCTTTTGACATTGTAGTGTCTGTTCATGAAAACTCGCTCTTTGTGCCAGATACTGTTCCACTAATGCAAGTGTGATCAAGTCAAATTGCCTACCTACAGAGCATGTGAAATAGGCCAGAGGCTACTACCATAGAGTTAATATTGAAAGTTTGGATGCTTGGTTGATTTCCTAGCTATTATAGTTTTATTTTCTCCCCTCTTTTCCTCAGAATTGTGCTAATTAAGCTCTGCGAATTTCAATCTCTCAGGTTCTTTCAGTTATGACACTGCGGTCCCGCTATGGCAGCACGCTGGAGTGTAGCAGACAGGATATTATGAAGTGGAGACATTCAATGGGAAAATGTCCAAAAGCATTTCAAATCACTTAGGATAATTAAACGAGGGGAAAGAATGTGGTGTGTTTAAAGAATATCTGGTGGTTTTGCAAATAGGATGATGTTAGGTACCTATGCATGGGAAATGTAATACCCATGCTTCACTCGTTCATTATATTGTAACGAGAAAGAAGAATTAAAAAACGCCACTGTGAATATCGCCTTTGTGAATATCAGGAGGTACTTGCACCGAGACAACCATTGCTTTATTCCTCTGACTATACCTGTGAAGAAACACAATTGAAAAAACAACTAATTCTAGTATAAAGGTCAAAGTGACCTGAATTGAGATGCTTGAGGATTAATGGAGTATGCTGCTGTCAGTAGGCAGAGGTTTAGATGACATTTTTTATAACTGTCTACATGTCATCCTGTTTCACTCCTCACCTCCCCTATTTATAGGCAAGGTTTAAAATGCGTAGCCGGAGGGCTTTTAATAAGAATTTGTATAACAGAGTGAGGCAGGACTTGGATGGGGGAAAAAACAAGCACTTCATCATTCGGAAGGAGGAGAAAGAGCAACAAGTATAAGTAAAGGTCAGATGTCTGTCGGAGCTGCAGGCAGCATGTCTGAGGAGAGGGGAAGGACCATAGTCAGGTTTGAGTCAGCCTTGCACTACAGTGGCTTATTATGACCAATGCTCCCACAGAGTAGGTGGAGCAGCTGACTGTCATCATTTAAGAAGTCATAGCAATATTTCATGTTCTTCCTAAAATATCAGTTCTTGAAGTGCTTTAACTATACTGACATGTTAGTTAAAACCAAAGGTAAGCAGAAAAGCAAACTTAAGACCATGAAAAGCATATGTTCCTCTCCAAAGCTCAACAGGCTCACAGCACCTTCCTATATCGTCAAAAGCAACCCTGTGAAACCTCTCTGTGTAACCAGAGAGTGCATTGCTGTGATCTTGGACCCCAGAGAGGTCCATGTGTGACCATACTCCAAACAAGATTTAAGGTGAAGATTAGGGGCTGCATTTCCAAGCCTTTCCGTAGCACGAGGAATTGCAGAAATGACAATCAGATCGTACACCTCAGTGCTGTCAGTCTTGCAGCGTACACGTAGAGTACCCAAGATTCGTTCCTAGGTAAGTCAGACCTCAGAATCAAACAGTCTACAAAGCTCTGTCTCAGATTTGAGGCTGCTTTACACCTCCACAAGATTGAAAAGAAAACACAGAGCTGCTTTCAGTAATTGCTTATGGTGTTTCTATTTCAGGCATCCCACCTGGCTAAGTGTCCGGTTCCTGCTTCACTGTACCCCATCTCAAAGTCCTTGTGAATGCTTGATGGCAGTAGGCAGATCACGCCACATCCCTGGGAGGGTGGGTTTGGGTGGGTTTGGGCTCTATACCACAGAGCACCTGGCCAAGAGAAGAAGCCCAGGTCTCTGCTCACTCACTGGCACTAACAATCAGTGCTGGCCGAGGCAGGGATGTATTACTTTAAAGACTTGGGTCTCTTCTGCTGGCCCTGATTCCCTGCTGAAGCAAAGGTTAATTTTTATGCTCCATGTCATGCCAGAGCAAGTCGTGGTCATTCTGAGATGTGTAAGAGTGAGCCACACACTACCCAGGATGTTGAAGAAACATGTACCAGACCATCCAGACATCATATTATTTGGCTTTAAAGCAGTGCTGTTGAATCTCCGTTGCTGGATATCTCTTCAGTCTCACAGAGCAGCTTTGAGAGACTTGTAGATCCATTTTGAAGGGTAACAACGTTGGTGTCTTTCCCCTGGTATCTGTCTTGCAGGGGAACGACCTGGAACAGTGTGGGCGACCAAAGAAATTTCACCCAACAAGACAGATCGTATGTGTTGTTAGAAAGAGGTTTAATCCTTAGGCTTTTGTCTTCCAGTTTCTCCTGTAATCGCCAAGGGAAACCCTGGTGTCTGCTCCTACTCTGGTAATGCTTGGATTTTTCCTGAGCACTAGCATGAAAAGTACACAGCTCTTGTCATTTTTTATAGCCTGATATGCTGTACTAGGCACGTGGATGGCTAAGGGAGAATTTGATAATAATCTGCACCTATCTGAATGATATATGTACCAAGAAGGAAAAGCAGTTGTTTCGGCTAGTGGAAGAAGTATAACTAGGGAAAACTAGAAAAGGCTGAATATCAGGAAATGCATCTTGACAGTAACATCTGTTGGAATGCAAAGTAATCTCCCTTTGAAAGTCGTGGGATCAGCATTGCTTCTGACACTTGAAGCTCGATGAGACAGAACCTAATTTGATCTACAGCATGCTTGGCTTCCAGGGAGGCCGTCTGTATGATCCACTAGATTTTTTTCCACCTCAAACTTCTGCAACTCTGTCTTTCTGACTCGTGTCTGGGTGATGAAATATCATTATAACCTTTTGAAATAATATATTGGTGCCTGGAGAGCAGAGTGTGATTTTCTCATTTGCAAGTGAGAAGCAGTGTGTTAAATTACCATTCCTGTCACTAAATGGATTGAGTAAAAAATTTGATGTGTTTAAAACGGGACATTTTCCCCCTCCCCAAACACAACGCCTAAGACTACACATTGCGCAGGGCCAGGAAGGTGAGGGTTAGAATTTTAAATAATGTTCATCGTATTCCCTGAGGCTCAGGTTAGCGGAAGCTGCTTGACACCTGAAAATGTT
>NW_010511082.1:33855-36881 GCF_000687285.1 Phaethon lepturus | reverse complement strand
TCCTGCTGATTTGCAGAGGATGAGGAAGACTGTGCTGTGTCTGTCATAGATCAGGAGGGATAAAACTTGTCCTTCTGGGCCATCAAAGCTTCTACTTGTTAATTTGGCTCTGGGACATGTGAAAAAATCCATGGTGCTGACAAACACGGTGACTAAGCACACAAGTAACTTTACTCAAGGACTGCACTTTTGCATCTTTGGAGAACAAATGAGAAAGTTGTGGTGTTGCTTCAACTAATTTTTTTAAATCGTGCCCAGCAGTTGATGCAGTTCTTAATAGCATTTGTTTCTGCCTCTTCATGCACTGCAAGAAATTGATAATCATCTGGTACTGCTGAGCATTGTCGCTGGCAACATTTGAAACTCCAGACATGGTGATGAATTGCACTATGATATATTAATGTTATTTTGATCCCTGCTCTTTCAGAATTACATTGATCCAATTAGGTTAAGTAGCTTGCCATCTAAATTAATTTACTTTCCTCTATTAATCTCCTTTACAGGGGGTCAAAAACAGAAATGTAAATCAATCTATTACATAGCGTATCTTTTTGGAGGAGGTAATTAAATTACCTAAATAGCTACATATGTTGAATTTGTTGTTTAGCATGTTAAACAGTATTGCCATAATTGGAAAGCGAAGCGGTGCACACTCAGTTGTGGAATGTGAGTGCTTGTTACACTTAGTTTTTATAACCTTCCAAGAAATGCCTTTACATGACTTGCTGTCTCTGGATACTAATGCTGCGTGTGTATTTGGCTATGCAGCTTTTAAAGGTATTAGACATTTTGCAAGTGGAGATAACAGCTTCTTTCTCTGACAGAAATTGTTGGACTCCCTGGTGACATGTCTTGTAGACATCCCCAGCCTCTCCAGCACGGAGGAAACCTTTCTTCTGGCTTGCTCTCACACTAGCACTAGTACATGGCAGGAAAACAGATGTCTTAGCAATGATGTCTCAGTTACTAAACTCAAGGAGTATTAATGCAGACTCCTGAAAAAATTTCTCGTGTTCTTAAAACAGTCCTTCAGTGGTACATGAAATTTCCATAATTTGAAAACCTACTTTGGCTTCTACATTGGGACATACTTTTTATTTTATTAAGTTAGTCCAATAGTGGGACTCAATCATCTCGGTGCCCTTGCCAGTCTTTTACTACTCACACTGGGAATTCTGGTTTTCAGCCAGTATTTTCATCAGGGTGGATAGCAAACTTACATCCTGATGAGACATGCCTGACAGGGATATTGAAGACAGCTACACCAGGAATTTGTTTACCTGCTGTATTTCCTCACTTTAGTAAGTAGAGTTGTCCGTGAAAAACTCCAATGAAAATGAAGCATTGATGCAAGGGAATGAGATCCAGTAGCTGGAAACACGTTGACACAGCCAAGCTAGATACAAAGTGCAGTGTTTTTACACTGAGCTTAATTAACTGTTAAAAACTTACCAGGCTTATCATAGCTTCCTCATCATGAGAGATCTCGACAAGGGCTCTATACAATAAGAAAATGGATCTGGTTCCATCACAGTCATACTACTAGAAGATGAATTCAAGTCAAATGACCTATGTAATGGGGCAGGCCAGATTGCTGATCGCAGCGCTCCCTTCTGGTATTAAAATCTATGAATCTATGAAATATTTTCTAAATCTGTGCCTGAGGGTTGAATGAACAGAAGCAGAAAGGTCACCTTTATCATCACTGCTGTCAAACACTTCGGAAACAGCAGAGCACGGAGCCAGTGTATTGCTCAATCACTTTGCCCTTATGCTACATCTGTTACTCTATCAATGCCTGTATTTTGTCCATTAAATAAAAATCGCTCTGGTATCCTTTACGAAATCCCATTTCCAAAAAGTGCACAGGAGAACTCCGTTGGCTTCAACAGCAATGGGATCTTACCTTTTGCCTTTACAAAGGTAATGAATGTCTGCTAAGTGCAGAACTTAGCGGTGTTTTTTTATAAATAATAATGATAGTTAAGAAAGCAGCTGCTCTCTGCCATAATGAGACAGCAGGAAACGTAGATACAGCACACTGTTTCAGGCCGGCCTCCCAGAGGCTGCAGGCGCAAGGGGTGAGATAAACGTAGGTGTCAAGTGCCGTCCAAGAGGCCACGGGGCGTTTGAGGTGTCCCTGTGGAGCTGGTTGGTGAAATGTGTATCTAAATCACTGCTAGATGCTTGGTTGGCATCAATCCTGCTCTAGGTGTTGGTGGATGGCCGACATCCAGAGCAGTTCCGGTACAAGCCACCAAACGCTGCAGTGTTTTAACATTCGGTATCTATTAATATGCTAATATTTCCCACAAGCTGAAAAACGTTAAATGAGGATCTGTGCTTGAATACTCATTGTGTTGGGGCTTTGCTACGTTCATCATTTTACATTGCCATTGCCTTCTTTTTATTTCCTTTTTTTTTTGGTCTTTTTTCATTCAGTGTTTTTGTTTCTTCTGCCTTAAGACAGAGGCTTTTAAAGATGGGTTTTCTCTCTAATAAGTGTGTGTACAGTTCCTAGTACAACCACGTCCTGATCATGATTGAGCCATCTGATATTAATGTAATGCACAAATGAGTGCATCGGAACATTAAATGTTTGCTCGTATTTTACTTTTAATGTTTATGCAAAGTGCAAGAATTGTGTACTGAGACTGTGTACTAGTTCACACTAGTATATATCCAGGAGTGCAGCATTAAACAGCTTTAAATAAAAGAAAGGGCCTGGTTTGTTCAAATGGACAACCCGAGCGAGAAACGCTTCATTGTGAAACCCAATGCCAAAGATTTTCAATAGTCCAAACTCTCCGGTTTTTGGAAGGTGATGGTGGCATATTTCTTTGGTTTCTTCTATATTGTGCTTTGGCATTTCACTAGAGTGTTTGTCAAAACTGAAGCATGCTTGTGTTGAGGTACCTAGCTTACCACCTATGTTAGGAGTAAGTGTGAATACGTGTCCTTCCTTCTGGCCTTGTTAGAAATGCTCTCTAGATAAGGAGTTGAAAAGCAGATCGGTAGTAATACTT
>NW_010511082.1:23482-33824 GCF_000687285.1 Phaethon lepturus | reverse complement strand
CTTTCCCTATTCCATGAGTTTACTACAAAAAGAAAAGTTTGCACAGTTGTCACACACATGCCTCTCTCTGGAGATTTCCGGAAAATGGTAATTGCAAGTCAAAATTTTTTATATCATCGCCAAAGGCAGGAGGGGGAGTGTGGAGAGAATGAGAACGAAATGCCTCATCAGAGACGTGGTCTTTCACCGTCTCCTGATACATCATTTCAAGTCGTTAGATTTCCATTTGTGAATATCTTTTTCAGATGATCAGAATAAATCCAGTACTCCAACTTCTGTAATGTTCTTGTGGTGTTTTTCATTGAGTGTCAATGGAAGTTTGTTTCATTTACCAAGAGCTAAACAAGTCTTTGGGTGGTCACTTGCTGATGAATACAGCACGTTATATAGTAAAATAAGTAACAGAGGGAGAATGTTTTCCTTTTGCAAAAACCACCATTACTTAAAAATACTTCAAATGTCTAGATTTCAAATTTAATGCAAAACGTGTTGAAAATTACATGGGAGATTCAATACTGAGATGTGTTGGCATGCAGTCCTCATTTGGCAGAGAGAGCAGTCTGGAAAGCTGTAGCCTTTTCACAATTAACGAAGGAAGCGTCCATGTGCTGCAGCGTCAGTATTTGGAGTCATATTTTTCCTTATTTCGCACACAACCCCGGTAGCCATTGTATTGTTAATGTTTGGCTTTGATCGCTCTCTCAAACGGAACCGCTGAAGGACAAAGTCAAGGTGATGTGGCCTTAATAGTATGTGTGCTCTGTTTTTTTCAGGGGCCTGTTAGCCAGCGGCTTCACAGAAACACATTATTTGAAAGACGGCACCGATGTGGTTCTCACACGCAATTACACGGTAAGGCTGGCGCTTCGTGGGTAGATGATGCTTCATCGTTAAAACCCAACGTGTTCTCTGCCAGGATCTGAACCTCGGGATGAAACAGTTAGGTGTGTGATCTTTTTTTATTGTTGCCTTCAGTACCTTTTTGACTGCTGTGATCCTACATGTGAATTTTTACAGAGAGACTTTAAAGGCAAGTTGTGAGGTTTAACCAGGTGACTTTTAAAATCCGTAAGATTTATTCAGCTTCTTTGAAATATACCCATTAAAGTTTTATAATAAATGCAGCCAGTGTTGATCAGTTATGGAGGAAAGTCCTGATTCAGTTAGGAAGACATCCCTAAACATCTGATTTCCATGGTGCAGCTCACATCAGAGTTTTTGAAGGCTTGGGTGTCTTTCCACATTGCAGAAGCCACGGCTGGGGTTTGGGACAGGGGGCTGGCTGGTTGGGTTTATTTTTTAAACCAGACCATAAGACTGTTATGGCTATACTTCACACATACATACATACATACATACATACATACATACATATATATATATAAAAAATGCATGTGTATATTTATGTATATGTGTGTATGTATAAATAGCGCTAATATGATCTTGTTAAGATCAGTACTTAAGAACTAGTTTTTATAAATGAAAAACACTTTAAGGCAGTAATGTTTTTGTCCTCTGACAGTATCAATGCCTTAATTAGAAGCAAGGCAGCAAGGGATTTTAATTACAAAGTTTATCTTTTATCTGCCTAAGTCCTATAAAGTATTTGTTGTGTTACATGCCTTATTTATTGACGCTGCCAGAAGAAACATTGTGCTTTGTGTTCCCATCCATAATGGGCTTTGCCGGTATCAGTGAAAGGTATTATTTCTATGCATAACATCCTAGTTTTGAAAAAGCATCTTCATTATAGCTGGAGACTTCCCAAGTAAAGCAATCATTTTGAAAGCTTTCAGTGTTTTCTTTTTTGCTGGATGCTCGTATCTTCTTCAAAATCAACTTAGGAGAAAATAGTAATTTGTTTTAGAAACAGGAAGGCTGTATAGACTCCTTGAGGAAGTAAAAGGAAAGAAATGAAGCATACAACTCTTTGACAGATAAACCTACATCAACATGAATACGTGTACAGCTAATGATAGCTAGGCTTCCCGTTACTGAAGAAAATATCTGTTTTCATAATGGAAATAAGTCATGATTAATACTGACAGTGCATTTTGCTGCCTAAAATGTTTGTGAGAGATCAGTGAATGCATTTTTCATTAAATGCTGCAATATGGCTTAAAAAAGATAAGTCTTTCTGATTTTATTTTTATATCTGTTCTTCACTGAGGACATCAATATAGTCTGTAGTTGAAACCAAATCCAATTTCCCGTTGCAAAGTTGCTTAATCAAATTCTGCTCGGAGGTCAGACCAAGTCAGGTTTGCGGAGCTGTCGTGTGGGGAGTTTCTCTAGCACGCGAGTCAGTGTCCAGGTTATTTTTCTGGTTTGTAGCGCTTGAAAAATCTGCCGTTGTCAAAATCTGGTCTTTATTAAATGATCTCAAATAAGGGTAGAATACTGTTTTAAGTATGACAAATCAGCCATGGTAATTATTTGTTTTTAGGGGGTCATCTATTTTGCAGGAATAAAAAGATTTGATAGGAGAAAAAAAAAATCCTGCAGTTCAGTGGAGTTACTGAGCTAGAAATCAATTTTCTACCAGTCCAATTGCAGGCCATGGTCTGATAAGTTTACATTTTCAGTATTGAACTTTGGCATCATACGTGGATCTCAGAGAAGTTGTGAAATGGGCCACAACAGGGAGCTCAAAGTTAATAAAGTGACAGGTTGTGTGTAGAGGGGGAGAGAAATCGGGGCCTTTGCCATAATTCACTCTGATAAAGACAGCTAGACTGCAGCAGCAGCCCGTGCGGGGCCAGGCAGCGCTTGCCTTCCCCTTTTCAGTGAGGACTGTGCTTAACGGTGGTGACGCTAAACCCCAAAGACTGGCTTCTTCAGAGCTCTGAACTGCACCTCTGCCTTAGACTGAACTTCAAGTGACAAGAATAAAACTACTTTATTTTTGACTGTTTCAGGGTCGCTGTATGAGTGTCAGTGCTGAGGTGGTGGGCGTTGTTTTTTCTTCTGTCTTATCAACTCGATGCATGTAACTGATAATATTAAAATAAAGTGAAATAGGACGCTCATGCTGAAAACTTTGACGTCCGTAGCAATTGCGACTGAAGCAATCATCCCTAAAACATTCAGTCTGTGACTTCCTCCCTTGTATTGTGGCTTTATCTGTGCTAATGTGTTACTGACTCTTTATGAGTGCTGGTGATAAATATACCCAAGAGTAAAACACTATTACCCCGTTTCTGTCATTTCTTCCACTGAGAAAAGCTACTGAGATTTGTATTTAAAAAGTCAGAGGTTGCTGTTCTGTGATCAGTTGCTCGTGTTGGAAATACAAATGCCCTAAACAAATATTTTTCATGGTATAACCTTATTTGCAGAAAATTCGTATCTGAATTATTCCATCCTGCCCAACATTTTCATGGCTGTTTCTTTCTTTAACAAAATCAAGGTGGTCTTTAGAAGTCTGCTACATGAGGCTTTGTAAGTGAAAGCCATGCCCCAAAACTGAAAAGGTTAATTAATGCAGCTAGATGGATGCGAATGAACTGAGTAATAAAAAGGCACGGTGAGATGACAGGCTGAAGCATGAGTGATAACCTTCCTTTGCACTAATAGGATGGAAACCTTTTACAGCGGTGTTTTCAGTGTCCAGGTGGCATTCAAAGGAGCCATGAGAAAAGAAATGCTGGACGTGACACAATCATTGCCTTCCAGCCAGTCACATAATTGGGAATGTAATATAGGCTTTAGTCAACAATAAAATTAACCTTGATTCCAGACAGATATGTGTATGTGCTGAGAAAGTATCTCTGTTGTGGGTGCCTTTTGCAAGCCATGAATTATTAAGGAAATACAATAACCTCGCTGCAAAATGAAATTGGATTGTTGCCTCTCAAAATAGAAGACCCTCTTATTCTTAGTTGTTCTTAATAACATGCAGCCACTCAGGTAATTCAATAAAAGATTTCCTTTCTAACCTGTTTCCCATCCCCTTAATTTTTTTTTTTCCAAGCTATGGGGTTAGGATTGCCTTTTTTTACACTACCCTTTATACATGGCTGCCTCATATAGACACACATAGATATAAATGACCATAAATAACAATACGTGTGTCTGTAGAAAGTAGCGAAACGTGTCAGCTGATTTGTTCATCTGATTAATTATATAAAATATTCCATATTGTAGCTTTAAATAAAATAACACAGAAAACGGTTGTCAGACATGCAATTTAAATACCGCTGACCCTCTTTAAAAAAAAAAATAAATCACAAAACAACAACAACAACAACAACAAACCCACCACTCCAACCTCTGGGATTTAAAAACACCCAGGCCATCCATTTAGGAACCTTCTGGACTGTTAAGTACAGTGAGTATTTAGTGGGGCAGGAAAGGTGCTGTCAATGTGCTTCTGAAATAAATTGAAAACAGCTTTGAAATCCATGAGAAAACAAGCGAGCGAAGAGCTTTTATGATTACTGAAGTGTTTTCTCTTTTTTGCAATCAGGGTCACTGCTATTACCACGGCAATGTGCGGGGGTACCCCGACTCCTCGGTCAGTCTCAGTACCTGCTCTGGACTCAGGTGAGCCAATATCTCAGTAATACTTGAGCTTCGTAAGAGACCGTCTTGGTACCCGTTGAGCTTTTGGTCTGCCTTTCAATGAAGGTACCAATACCCATTTTTCAAATGTTGGTACAATCTCTGTAAAAACATTTTCCCTCTAGTTGCTCTGAAGAGAAAAAAGAAATAGAAAATGCAGTTTGGGGGGTTTCCATGATGTGCCTTCTCTCTTGCTGCCCATCCTCATCTATACCCTTCAGCAGCAGTGCGATGCTTGGCACACCTTTGGGCTGGTGGTGCCCTCCTTACCCTCAAAGCTGATTCACCAGGGATGGCAGGACTGCTTTGCAGCTGCAAACTCATGCATCATCCGGCAGCCCTGTCATTAGGAGAGTTTGCTTTATAAATGTGGCTGTGGAGCTCAATAAATGGCATTCATGGCAGGTATGATGCTCAGCATTAGGTTTTTAGCTACTTGTTAACAGGAGAGTAACAGATTCACATTGCTGAAGACCAAATCTCTTCTGAGTTTGAGAAAGGAACAGGCTGACAATATTTTAAATACACAATGGACAGAGTTCAGGAAACAATTATCTTCCTTACTTGGACAATCAGAGACTGGTATTTACTCACAGAGCTGTTCCAAATCACAGTAATTAACTGTAAATTGGCTCTAGTGTTCTCCCTGGAAAATCCAGTTTTCTGTCTCAACCTTTTCTGGGTTTGTTTAATTTATCTACAAATAGCATGAGTAGCTGGAGTCTTTTTCCCTTGGTTTTGCACTTTGTGCAATAGTGGTATTATCAAGGCTTTTATAATGGAGCTCTGGGACAGAGAGCAGCAGAGAGAACAAACCAGGACCCCTCTACCCATCTGAGGGACCCATTTGCTGTAGCGGATGGGATTCCTGTGGATCATTCCCACACTGAGAGAGGTTTTATGGGTGCTTCAGTATGTATCTGGCATGTTCCACAAGCTTACTCCAGTTAACCCCTTGCATGGACCATGTCAGTCTGCATTCACCAGTCGTTCTCGCAGCCTGCCAAAATATAACGCAGTGCTCTTGGTATTTTAGTTAAAGGGATTGCATTGCTGCAAGGTCCGCAGGGAAAACTTGCACCATGTGGGGCAGGGTCTGCACCCATGTCTTGTTCCAGAGCTACCTAAGAAATGAAGAACTCTCAAGAGAGATTACTCTTCTCCACATTAAAAGCATTTTCTTTCTTCTTCACTGTGCTCTTTTTACAACTGTTGAGCTCACAGAGTCATTGCCCAGTTTTAGGTAGTCAGGTATGTCAAGGCAACATACGTTGGCAGGGACATTTTTCTGTCATCTGGCACTATCGCGGATAAATCCCCAGAGTGCAAGCTGACAGTGTTAAGCTCCTTCCCCATAAGAGAAGTGTAGCAGCATCTTTTTCAGGACAAGTTTTCAGAAGTTTCCCTGCCAATGCGTGTTTTGCGCTTGCAGGAGAACGACTGAGGGCGTATCTCAGTATCCGTGCCCATTTAGCTGCTGCATTCACTGCTGAGGTTGGTTAAGAGACTGTCTGTGAGCAAGAACAATTTGTGATAAGGGTGGCTGTTGACTTACTCCACAAAACTCATTTCACAGCCTGATAGCCAATAGTAATAACCTCCAGTCATTACCTGTGTTTTATCTGAGCCAGCAACGTCTATTTGAAAGGCTTTGTAATGCTCCTTGAACCATGCAGGCCTTCTCATTGGAACTGGTTAGGAATAAAAGGCCAGGTGCTGTGAAATCCCAAGTAGCTGCACGGAGGTCCTGAGAGCACTAGGCATCTTCCAGAATCAGGCCCACAGTCACTGTATACATCTGCCACCAAAACGTTATTGTGGCAATGTGTCCCTTGAGAATTTGTGCGGAAAGGTCTAGTTGAAGATGTCCCTGCTCATTGCAGGGGGGTTGGGACCTTTAAAGGCCCCTTCCAACCCAAACTATTCTATGATTCTGTGATTTACTGCACACGATCCAGCATGAAATAATATGAGGCAAAATAGGATGGTTCAAAAGTACTTAAAGGCTTGTTTTGCTGGCAAGTTTACTGGTAGTTCAGCTTGAAAGAATGGTTATGGATGGGATGGGATGGGATGGGATGGGATGGGATGGATAGGATAGGATAGGATAGGATAGGATAGGATAGGATAGGATAGGATAGGATAGGATAGGATAGGATAGGATGGTGTACTTGCCCACCAACTTGCCGGAGTAGGGGTTCTTGTTTTTCCATGGCATGTAAAGACTGCAAGCTGCAGGGGTAAAGACATAAGACATCGTGTGGCCATGGAGCCCCGTGTGAGGACAGTCCCTGGGGCAGCCGTTTCACTTGCAGCAGCCGGCGGAAGGAAAGACTGGTCTCGTTCTCAGTCTGTTCCTGGCTTTGTGACAGTTTCTAAGTGAATTGGACAAATCTCTCTGTCTCAGTTTCTCCGTCTGTGAAATTCATTTAATGATTCTTACCTACCCCACACAGCTGTTGCATGGGGCTAAAGTTTAAGTGCCTGAAAAACATCTAATGAGAGGAAGTGCAAGCTGTTAGCTCACCGAAATCTCAGAGCACTAATATCCTCCCACTCCTACTAGACAGGCACCCTGGGCGATGTTCCAGGTGTGGATAGGTAGGGACTGTGTCTTTTCCCCCAGATTAGGAGAGTTCATTAAAAGACATGAAACTATTAATAAAGAATAGGTTCCACATTTTAGCATGCTCTGAAGCCTGAGTGCTCAGCGGTAGTCAAAGAAGCAGAAAGGATCATAGGAATTACTGAGACAGGAACAGAGGATAGAACAAAAACCCTCATTACCACTTTATAAATCCATAGAGCACTCACATCTTCAATTCTGCATCCAGTTCTTGTTTTCTGCTCCCCATCTCAGAAAAGGTACAGAGAAGGGCAAAAATTATGATCAAAGATATGGAACAGCTTTTATCCAAGGAGAGAAAATAGACTAGGATTTGTCACTTTTGAAAGGAGATGACGGAGAAAAGGGGTATGGTGAAATGAGGTTGAATGCCATGCTGAAGAAGGGACAATTACTGAATATTTTTCATAACCCCAAAATTAGGAGACATCAAATGAAACTTTAGAGGAAAGGAAAGTACTTTTTTGTTCACCATGTAATGAAGCTGTAGAACTAACTGTCACGAGTGGGTGTCAATGTAAAAAGTATCAGTAGATAAAAAAAACGTGAGACAATCTGGGAAGGGGAGCTGGGGGAGGCTCTCCAGGGCTGTCAAACCCAAAGACGGCCCTGACACTCATGCTGGCAGAGTTGGGGGTACTCACTGGGTTGTGCTTGTTATGTTCCTGTATCTCACCCCTAAGTATCTGCTGTTGGCCAAGGCCAGAGACAAGGTGCTGGGCTGGAGCAACCTTGCTCTGACCTAATGCAACCATCAAGTTCTTACAGTGCAGCCACATGGTTGATCATTTGAGATGTGTTATTAGCTTGTAAATATGACATGATTAGTCTGTGATGAGCTACAGGAAGAATCAAGCATGAAATCTGCAAACTAAGACAGGTTTGACTAGTTTACATTGTTCAGGCAGATAGAGGGGGTGAGATATGAAGTGAGAAGTAGGCTCGGCTCTCATACACAGATACTCACGTATTCCAGCTATGTTACATCCTCTCCGACATCACATTCGAGTGCCTTGCTTCACGTAGGATTACAATGGCATAAATAGTTGGATTGACACTGATAGCTGCCTAAAATGCAGGTTAGAGGAGGATATAATCATGCCATAATCTGTATCCTGCTGGCTCCTCCGGAGGAGGAAGAGCTGAATGGCGGAGAGGAGACAGCAAATGCTGAACGCACGGAATGGGAACAATGGGTAATCAGGATTTCCGGCCCTGCCATCTGGATAAAAAAGCCAATTAGATTGTTAAAGCTTGTGGGAAGGTGAAGGTATGACAAAGTCAAGTCGTTTCCTTCCTGTCCTTAGGAAATACCCTTCTGTTTATCTAGCCTGGAAGATCTTCAAGTTTTTCACAAATAATTCTGGCCTGTAGCCACCACACACATCTTCTGTGATAAATTTGTATAGACTCGAATGACTTTTCCGCTATTACTTTCTCTGCAAGTGCAGGACCTAGAAAATACACACAAAAATGCAGCCTGAAGACAAGCACAATCTCCACGGCCCAGGAGCTGGCAGAGGATGCTGGCACGGGGACGTGCAGCTACAAAGGCATCCCCAGTGACCTCTCTGGTGGGGGCAGCCTGAGAGGTGCTCTCAGAAATGGCTCAGTAGTTCAAGGATACAAATGTCCCAAGGAACCTTTTCTTTCTAAAACACCAACATGCTCTTGAAATCCTAATACCTCGGAGTTACCCAACTCCTAGGTAATAAGCCTAAAAGTACTCAGTCATTGCCCAACCTCATCAGCTACTGCAAGATGCTGTGTCCCGGTGACAGTGATGGGGATAAAGTCCCCAAAGCGTAGACAGTCATTTTGAATGGGATTACATCGTTATGCTACACCAGGCCGCCAATACTACAGCTATACATTTTTCACATAGTCTGGCTGAACTCACTGCATCCCAGACACAGTCAGCTGAAGAGAGGATTTAAATATGACGCCCCAGCCATCAACTATTTAAAAAAGGAATGGAAGTAGGAAACCGGTGAGAAAAAAATTTAAATTCCTTATGATTTCTCAAGCATGATTTCCCCACAGGAGGGAGAATTTCATCCAAAAAGAAGCTAGGAGAAAATCCCAGTTGAGAAAAGGACCGGTTTGGAGGTGTGCTTTTTCTCCATACTTTCTAAAGAGCTTTTAGTTCATATAAACATCTCGCATGGTTTGTACTTTATCTGACCGTGAAACTACTGAGGGGTTTTGAGCTTAATGTTAGCAAGCGTTCAGCTTCTGGGGTTTCTTAGCTTCTGTATTCTGTCTGTTCAAGTGCTAAACAGCTCCTGAATCACAATCACCTTTCTGATCCGAGATGGACACTATCTCCATTCTTTGACAACTGTGTGCACGCTGTCCCTGGGCGCAAGTAACCCCCCAAGCATCACTGCTACTGCCGGGACAAGCGTGGTAGACGATCTGTGCCCGGCTGCTTGAGCCTGCCTCTTCTCCATCAAGTCTGTGTCTGACAGCATTTAATTAAAAAAAAAAACAAAACAAAAAACCCAGAAAACTAAACTAAAAACATTTTTATACATTTTGTGACCTGAAAAAGCATCCTATGAGCCTTAACGTGACGTGCAAGCTTGAATCAAGCCTTCTTTTATTGTCACACCGTTTGCTGCAAAATGTGCTCAGTAAATTGGCACTGATGCCAGCATCTCTTTCCTTCCTCATTTTTCTCTGCTTTCCTTGATCTGTCTAGTGACCCTCCCAGTTGCGCTCACGTGCCACTTTCTCTGATAACAAACACAACTACTGTTTCTTGCAACCCAAATGCTGGACACGAAATTGCATTATTGCTTTCGATTCAAGTAACTCCCTGCTTAAATTCCAGGCATCAAAGTTGCAGACCAATATGCATTCACCCTGGACAAATCTGTCTTGCACTGGGAAAGGATTAAATGTGTGCCACAGTAGTCTCTGGGTATGACTACATTTTAGACACTGTGCTATAGAATATATTTTCAGGCTAATGAAAGGTATTGGCTGGAATAAAACGTATGTGATTAATGATGTGTCTGCATGAGAACACCTCTACCACTACTGCAATATGTAAAACCAATAATGCTACTGCTTTAACCTCCCTTTGTTGATTTGGGTCAGACTTGTTATTGTAATGGAACCCTGCTGTGCAGTATAGTAGGATAACAG
>NW_010511082.1:0-23451 GCF_000687285.1 Phaethon lepturus | reverse complement strand
TGTGCCGCTCTTCATCCATAGGTTATTGTCTCCGGTTACTAAAATTCACACCGTTTTAAAGGTGGGGAAGTGATGCAGAAAGAGGTGAATTGCCTGCCTAACGCTGCCCAGGGGCAATGGTGGAGACAGGAGTACTTCTGCCTCTGGAGTCCAGCTCCCATTCTCTGTATTCCCCAGTCCTTCAAAGTTAAAGAATGACCAAACCATTTGTAAAATACCTAAAGATCACCTAACCCATTAGAAAAACAGTCAATAGATCATCTTGTTCATTTATCCCAATAGTATTCATCTGCAACTTATTAAAACAAACTAAAAGTGAAGTTTTCATTCACTACTTCATTTTTCTCTCTCCTTTGTTTGTTTGCCTGCTTACTTGTCCAGGATTTTGTTATACAAAGTCCTGAGAATGTGGAATGTATAAGAAAAATTAATAAAAATGCCCTCTCACTTTATGGATCACCTTCTGATATCATGCATGTTGAGAAACACTGCGGTGGGTAACTGCTGTACCTCCACCACAAGCATCATGAGGACAACACTCCAGGGCCACGAGGTTCCAATTCTGTTATCTAAAACTCTCCTTGAAATCAGTGGTACAGCTGTGGGGAAAAAAAAAAGCTTTACTTTTGAAGCTGTAGCATTAATTATGAAATGAAGGCTCTGTGGATTTTTAGGTGGCACATGAGTACTGCAAAGTCTTGTGCTGTGTCTGTGGGCAGAGTCAGACTTAATGTGAATATGTGGTGTGTAAGCATGACAGTCCTCTGTAGGCTAATTAATTTCTTACAAAGTGAAAACATCTACGTTCCTCTTCCAGTGGTAATAGAGCTTTTTATTATTGTTGTTTAGAAATGAGTATGACTTTGAGCTTCATTAAAACCAAATGTTTAATTGCATTCATGGATATCAGATTTATTGATTTACTTAACTTTCCCTGTATAGTACAGCAGAATAATATATCACAGTTTCATATACTGCTATCCTAGCCAAGTTTTACTTCAGCATCACAGTTTCTCAGACAAGTATGCATTGATGGTTTATGTTGGCAGGGCCTTTGCTTCTGCTGACAAGTTGGAAAAGAAAAATCCCATTTATATTTTGAGATTTCCTAAAGCCTGTTGATTTATGAAATACGACTGGCCTTGTATTAGGTTTGGGGTTGGTTTTTCTGTTTAAGAGAAAAAATATCACATTTTACTTTATCAACAATTTAAATAGTGGAATTATTCCATCAAATTGCACTTCCCTAATTGAGAGATTCCTGGCAAGTTAAACAGCAATTAATAACAAATTAATTATTTATGTTATCTTTTAATTTCTTTTTCTCTGAGATGGGGGGATTTGTCCCATCAGAGGCCATCTCATATACACATTCTCCATGTGTCTATATGGCATACAATGGTTTACAGTAGGCAAATACCAATGAGTCGTTGGTGTTTACAGCTGATTAGCAGCAATGTAGACATGGTCTATCTGGTGCTGACCACCAGACATGAGCAGGGTCCAAGCCCTGTTGAGAGGTAGAGTAAAATATTAGCTCAGGCTCAAGACCACACCGAAGCTGCTTCCACTTGGCTTGGAACCTGTGAACTGATGTCTGGATATACTGTGTTGCATAGATTTTTTTTTTTTCCCCTCCCTTTCTGCTACCAGTGATGAAAAGAATAGCCCGATAGCTTTAGATGGGGGTTGAATTGTCTCTTGTCTTTCCTGCCCGGCTCATTTGCAAAATCTTTCTGACTTCCCAGCATCAGTATGGTGTGGGACTGGGGAAAACACAGTTACCATGAATTAGATACCTGGAGACCAAAAAATATATACTTTATATTGCATTTTCTCCAAATACTTATAAGCTTAGGAATTCTGGTAGGCTTTTGCCTGGTAGAGGTGATGGTAAAAATCCCACAGATTTCAGCAGAACTTGATCTTAAAGACTAGCCACTTCTCGAGTACTCGCAGAGCTGCTGAAATCCCTTTAGGGTTCCTTGTATAGTGTTTGGTTGGGGATCTGTAGTTTAATATACTGTCTATTTGCCACATTGGAAAACATTATATTCTTTAACATTAATGCCTCCTGAAAAATGGAAAAGTGGCACCACCTTGTTCTTCAGGGAACACAGGATGACTCAGGAGCGTGGGAGAACCATGTTCAAGAGGAAGACACAGAAATAGTGTAGGAGTAACAGAGGCTTTTTTGAAACACCTGACAAAAGTGGAAGAAAAAAGTACTTATGGATTTATTTTACTTGCATCAAATTTTTAGATCCGAATGACTGGTAGGTATTGTTCATCTAATGCTGCCACACCAAAAAAAGAAACCGTAGCTTTTGACCAGTTACATTTTTAAGGTGCTGTGTTTGGCACTGATCAATGGGGGGAAAATGCAATTGTAGGAAAAGAAAATTAGTCAAAAACAGAGAGCCAGCCAAGATAATTCATATTTGATATTCATTATCTTATTACAGATGGTCACAAGCCAGGTGCCGATATCCTGTAGGCAGCACTCAAAGGATAAGTGTGTATTAAATGAAATGTATATTTTCCGTTATGCCAAATCTGCAGATTTTTTTTACCATGTGACTGCTTCATATGCAAAGGTGGAACAGTTCTTAAAGGCTCACGTTGTCACTTGGGATGGGAGTCTCTGTGGCAAGTTGAATAGGCTGCCCTGGTTCTGGTGTGGTTGGTAGAAAACTCTCCCTCTGGTATCTGATCATTTGTCCATATCCTCTGCAGCTAAAGAAAACGAGGTGTAAAGAAATGGTTATTTAATTACTTTAGAAAGTAGATGGGTATAGAAGGGGTGCATTGGAAACCTGGTATTGATGTGGCATGTTTTGGCTATGAACCCTTGACACCAAGATGCCATCTTTAAAAATTATTTAAGTCTGTATTTTTCAAGTTAATGTTCTGAGCAGGATAAAGTCTAACATTAAAAATAAAACCCTTCATGGTTTTATGTTGGTTTTGAGCTGTCAGTAAAGGGACATGGTCAGGCTGGGCCATTTCAAACAGTGACTAATGGACTTCTGCCTCCATTGCTGGTTCCAGCTGCCTCCAAAATTAAATGATTAATTGCACAAGGGAAAGACAACAATCCTTATTTGGTTGTGCTGATTACAGAGTTGATGATTATCAGAGTAAAGGGAATATGTTCTCCTCTTTTCCTAAATCCTTTAAGGAATAAGGCAGATCTGAAAATAATTTAGAGCCATAGGGTGTAAGGTTACTCAAATCATGGGGTGACCTGCTCGGAGGTCTCCCATACGTCATGCGTGCTATAGCGTATCCTAGCTGTAGCTACAAGGGTTGCTGTGATCAATCAGTCCTGCTTTTCCAACTGTGATCCATCATACACAGCATGCCTGTGCGATGGGTGAATAATGTATCTTACCTGATTTGCCGAGGGTACTAAGGAAGCTGCAAATGAATTATCAGACCCTGCTTCTTGGTTCAGATCAGTAAAGGAGGCTCCTGCAAATGCTGTTGCACAGCCTTTTTAATATCATGGGTTTCCAGTCTTTTTTTTTTCCTCTTGGACTTCTGGCTGTCCTGGTTAACAGTAAAATGGTCATCTGTTGGCTTGGCTGAACTGATGTTAATGATGTTTTGTAGCAAAACTGTGCAGTCAGCTTGGAATGAAAATTTCAGTTAACTGGTTAAGAGGCCAAAAACTTCGAGTTTCTTCATCTTATCTTGCTAAGAATAGAATAGCTAGGGCAGCTTTTTCCTAATAATTTCACTTTTTATTTTTAAATCAGTCTTTATCGTGTCATTAACCTGCTTCTGAATACTTCCTCTTTTTCCATTTTTCTTTTTTCTCTTTCTTTTTTCTTTTTTATTTTTTTCTTTTTCTTTCTCATCCTTTTTTTCTTGTCTTTTTTATCTTTTATTTTTTCTTTCTTTTTTCTTTTTTTTCCTTTTTCTGCAGAAGAATTGTGTAGAGAAACGTATCAGTCTCACAACAGTATCTTACCTTTGCTGCAGTACAGACAGAAATAAAAAGAGCAGACACTTCCTATACACCAAAAAGACATAAAACACAGCCAGCTTTGGGCTGAAAATGATTGCTGTTTAATAGCATATATAGATAATACAGAGCAGTTTAGAGGAGGAATTGAGGAAGAATGTCTTGGCTGATTAAAAGTTCCATAGGGATTTCAGGTACATAGATTCTAATTGTTACTGCTTAACCTTTGCCAGTGCTTAGGGATTAATGCCTCCGTAATTTAAAGACCAGGAAGAAATTAGTAATTAGTAATGCAGTGCACTATTCAGTGTAGTGTCTAAGTGATGAATGCTTGCAACACCCCATAAGCAAATGCTTATCCCTAGTTTAGAAGAGAGAAATGGGTTTTAAAGGGTGCCTTTCTTTGGTCACACAGTTACCCAGCAAAACCTGATGTCCAGCTCAATGCAGGAATTATCTAGAACCTTCCTGGCCAGTTGGCAGTATGGGCTCAGGATGCAAGTTAGACACTTGCAAGTTAGGCACAGAATATTAAATTCCTTTCTCTTACAGTCATTTCTACCTGAGCCCTGTCTGTAAACCCACTTCATGCCTACTTACGCTGTGCCGGTCCTGACCTACAGTAGAGCGGTCTTCTTACTCTGCAGTCCTAGGGTGGCAGTTACGGTTACTAGTTCCAGGGGTGGTGTTGGAGACCATCCTACTTTATGCCATATAGCACCAGAAATCCTCTTCCAGCACGCGCAGATCATGGACACCAGTACCACACTGCCTATGTATCCTGTGCTGAGCTGAGTGCAGCCTTATGCCAGCAGCTTCCTCAGCAGGAGGAACTGGAAAAAGTCAACCTGTTTTTAACTTTGTTTTACTGTAGCACTTGGAATAATTGGGCAGGACCCAGAACAAGAACCCAAGCATTGCTTTTATTTGTTGAGTTGTCTGGAGTATGCAGGGAGAGAGGTTTTTGGTTAGGAGGCAGCACATGAAGCCCTGAATTGGCTACGTGTCCTCGGTTCTTCCAGATGTTCTTGGAGCAAGTTGTTCTCTCTCTTCATAAACCCCTATTTTCTCTTTGCACACTGTAGCTCACAGTAGTGCAACAAGAGTGCTTTCATTGATGGAAAATCTTTGAGATCCTCAGAGAGCAGGTGGTGTTGCTGTGGAAAATTATTATTTTGAGTAGTAAACTCTGTTAAACAGGAATCCACTGGTTAATGTATCTGAGCTTCGTTCTGCTGCCCCACTGTGCAATATTTAATAGTCCATTTTGATACTGCGATGCCTCTTTCATCTGGCAGAATTGATGCTTGCATCAGCACTTGGTTTAAAAGGTATAATGCACACTGCAGATCGTAATGAGTACTTTCACTGCGTACCTTTTCTTACAACGGCACTTCACCACGCTTTTGTTCATTACTATTTGCCACGGCTCCTCAGAAGCACACACATTGTGACTCCACTCAGCAACAGCAGTATATCACTGGGACAATGGAAAACACGTAAAAAACAAATGTAATTTTGCTCTACAGTACAGCACTTCAGCAGTGTAAAATTTGCTTTGAGCCATCGCTTCTTTTAAAATACAGTGTGCTGCAATGACAAACATACAGCTTTGATGTTTCCTGCTCCACCTGACCATGACATTCTAAATCAGCGTTTTGCTTTTTCATACTCCGTCATTATTAAAACCTGTTTTAACTTTGTTGTAGACAAACATACATTAGCTCCTGAAATCCATGCATCTTACTCTGTTCTCTTCTGTAACAGGGGAATTATTGTATTTGAAAACAAAAGCTACATTCTGGAGCCATTGGAAGGTGCTACAAGCGAACACAAGATCTACCAAGCAGAGAATTTGAAAATAGCCCCAGGATCTTGTGGCCATCAGCTGGACATCTCTGCCATGAGAACTGATGGCAATGGCACATCACACCATTCTCAAGCTGGCAGGGTAGGCGGCTGATGCACTTCTATGTTTCTGGTTTGCTGAGTAGGTCTCTGATAGCATTTCCATATTACTGACCACTATAACTGCTGCAAAGCATTGAACCTTCTGATTTCTGTTGACGTCATGTTAAGCGCATGCTTAAAACTAAGCATAATACTTACACAATTTGCTAAAACTTTATTGCTTTTTCTTGATCCTGCATGCATAACTTGCATTTTACTTTCTTTTTGGTAATGAGGTGGTGCAGAAAAGTTTATGGTTTCATATTATAGTAATATATTCTGGTTCATGTATGATTATAGCAAGAATTTAAGATCCCATAAGAACATTGAGCAATGTCTGGAAAAGTTCTTGCCCACCCAAGGTGGAAGAGAACATGATAGCTGTGATGCTTTGCTAATATTAGTTTTTGAACCTTTACATTCTAGTAGAAAAATTTCTTATGCAGACAAAACATATCCTCACCATATAATTTTATAGATGTATTATTGTAATTCTTTCTGTGTAGGAAGAAATGCACTTGATATGAAATGCATCTAGCTAATGGAAACTGTAGAAAAATAAATGAGCTAAAAATCAGGTAGAGAAAATACTGTAATAAGTTCATCTGCATATTGGATGGGGATTGTAGAAAGACTGGTTTAGGTGTTCAGAAATTATACAATGATGCAAATCTGTGCTCAGCATTTATTAAATGTCATATATTGGGATTTATAGTTACAGGTACTACTAAGCCTTTGCATCAAATTAGTTGTTAAGGAAAGCAACCTAAATGGCATCCTTAGGTATTATTTATGTAATGGAATTTAACTATTTTACATTTTAGGAATATTAAATATTACATCTAATGCATTAGCCTTTACATATACCATTTTCTGGGCTAAGCATATTTCTGAAATATGTGTATATGTGTATAGGTTGAAAGCATTGGAAAAGTGCTTTTCACAACTTTATTAAGGTTGCCCCAAAATCTTTCTGACTCTTGACTGAATTTCAGTGAGGTAATCAATGTAACACTAGGCAACTGAAATAAAATGTGTGCATACAACTAGCGGATACAATCAAAGCAATTTTACTATTACCCTCATGGTTCTCACATTTTGTTGATGGCATCAGCTACAAGCCAGAATTCAACTTATAATATCTGAAAAATATATTTGCTGTGGTTCAGTGGACATAATTATAAAAAGTGTCAACAGTCATATCATATGGATACGTACGATATATATAATGAGTATATTGGATACGATTCTAATGTATGAATTTTGAAAGTTGTCAAATGTAATGTGTGGAGTGAGTTTTCACATTTCAGTGTTGTCATCAGCTAAGTAGACAGTCAGGACATGCTGAATAAAGATGACCTGCAAAATAGAGAGACATAAGACTGCTCCAAATTACACTGGATGACAGAAGAAAGCAGAAATCCAGTCTCAGGTTTAGGGCATGCTGAAAATTTTGGGTTTCTTGGCAGTTCTGGGGGGGAGTTTTTTGTTTGTTTTTTTTTCCCCTGGCCCTTCACTCAACTACCTACGCTAAATGCTTATTGAGTAGAGCCGAAATGTGAGATCAATATATCACAAAGTTAGACTAGCCTTTGGGTTAGATTTAAATGCAGATAAATGATGGGACAAACAGTAGACTCAGCTTCCCAGATCCAAACATGAGATTTAATAGAGCAAGTCAGATAATGTAGCAGATGTGTGCAGACACATTTTGCTCCATTGGAGCTGGGTCTCTATAAATACTGGGTCATTTCATAACTCAGTGGACCCTCAAATTGCAGCAGGGAGTGTGTTTTCCAGTTGAGCTCCATTGAGATAAGACCCTACAGAAAGCAAGCCTGATGTGTAAGACAGCTCCTACAGTATGACTTTTTCTCTCTAGCCACACAAAATAGCCATTTTGGTGGTGCTGGTGGACCACAGATCAGGCAGATGAGCTGTTTCAGGGAAAGTGGATCACAGAGAAAGAGAGAGGCTGCAACATTGCAGTGTGAATCCAAGCCATGCCAATTCCCAGGCAGGGGAGCAAGAGGAAGGGCTGCAGCGGCATGCGACAGCAGTTCTGTGATAGGATCAGGTATGGAAGAAGCAGGGGAGAAAGGCAGCAATCAGTGGAACAAAGCACATGGTCTCCCATCATGTATACCTATCATGGCTGTATTATTGACTCTTCATTTTAATTCTGAAGGATTAACTCAGGCAATCGATTGCGCATTGATGTAGCTGGCTGCAGAAAGCAAGCCAAGAGAAGTCATAATTAGGTGCATTTTATAAATAAATATTGTATCCAAGGAATGCATATAGCCTTTGGGCAAATCACAGGAATGGATGCATTATGCAAGTCAGTCACCAGAGGCTTACATGATTATACCCTGCTAGCCAGTTTCTCTCAGGCTAACTCTCCAATCCAGACAGTTTTACTCTTGGTAAAAAGTAAATGGTTTAAACTGACTTATATAACAGACCTCTTCTCGTATCTTTGTACCTGGATTTTCATGTCTCATCTTTTATTCTTCTTTTGGAAGAAGACTAGAGGCACCTTGGGGGTCTGATCAGGACTGCATAATACATTTCAAGTTTATGTTAGACCTTCAGTGTCTGAGAGATCAGTTCTGTCACGAACAACACCCACGTGGTCATTTGCCTTACATGGCATCTCACTTATGTCTGATATATTTTGCAGGGAGGTAAATCAAGCTCTGCCAGCACACTGTAGGTTCAGCTGAAGTCTACTGAGACACGGCAGTCCATTTGCATTGCATCTGCTGCTGTTCCAGGAGCAGCAGGAGGGGACGTGACGACTCCTGGCTCCCAGACAGCATATCACCATGCACTGCTGATGAGCTGTGTGGCAGACAAGGCGTGGGTGTGCACACCAAGTCTGTGCACACACCATGACCCCATGGTAGTGACAGTTGCCTCCAGGAGAGCACAAGAAGGTGACAGAGAACCCCAATACCAGAAGAAGCTGTGAGAATAGCTACACGAGCTCTTTTGCCACATCCCCTATAAGAGTAATCCTGTGAAGTCTTTGTATCATTGATGTAGCTCATTCATGATAGCTTCTACTGCTTTCTCAGTTTGTAAATGTTGTCCAAATAGAACATAACTATTTTCCAATTATTGTACTTTGAAGACTGTGTAACACTATTAAATGCGAGTTTGAAAGTCAGAGCTACTGAAGGTTACTTTACACCTGTTACTCTCCTCTAAACACAACGTTTCCTGCAAAACATTCAAAATCATTAATCTGCAGACAGCAAAGAGGAACACTTTGGTAATGTGAAAAAATCTTTGTGAAATTTGTCTGGAAGGTGATGTCCAGTAATGACTTAGCTTCTTAGGGGGTCATACGGTTTACCTTGGAACAGTTCGCTTTGGAAAGCTTTAGCCATGTTGTAGGTTATAGAGCATTGCTTTAGCACAAGACATCGTGGTCATTAGTAGGTCATACATCTGCTTAAGCTCCTTCAGTTCTGGCATAAAGATCAGGTATACTGATGAGACCTCTTCTCCCTGTCTGTCTTATTCCAGAAACAAGGGAGGAATGATAGAATAGATGCTCAGCTGCTGTAAATCACAGAACTTTCACAGGCATTAATAGGTCACTTTAAATTTAGGGTACCAGAAGAGCTGTGCTAGGATTAGTTCTATTACAAAATTATTTCATTTTCTTCAGTGATCTTTTTGAAGCTAAACACTATGATTCCTTTAGACCTGCATTTAGAACTGCAAGTAGCATGACCATCTGTTTTATATGAACATACAGACACAAAATTAAATGTATGCCTTCCGTTTTTAGAGTATTAGTTTGCTTCCCCAGACACTGACAGTTCATTCTGATTTTTTTTCCACAGTTTTTGTTCTTTGGTTTTTCTTCCTGCGTAATTTATCAGTTCACCACTTGGTCTCTTCTCCGCTTCGCTCAGTGTCCCTTTATCTCTCATTTTTCTTAGTAGCCAGTTGGTCTATTGTGTGAAATGTTTGCTAAAAGTCATCTCATCATTTCTTTAAATGTGCCTTGGAAGTAGCAAAGGTCTTTCTGCTAGAGATGATAGTCTACTGCGAGGAAAGATAATACAAACATTTTACAACTGCAGACAGCTGAAAGGTTCAGAGAGACTTTGCAGGACTTTCCTGCTTGCTGTGATCAAATCTTGGGTTCTTTTTGGGTTTTTTTTCGTAAGTAACTACCACGTAGACTATTTGTGTTGTGGTAGATAAAAGGAAATCTTCCATGAGGAGAAGGAATACAATAAAAATTTTTATGTAGTAAAATCTTTGCAAACCTCCGATGTTGTGTATCTATCTCCTCTTGCAAGCACTTTGTTGGACTGAGACAGAGCTGAATCCAAGGGTCACTTACTGTAAAAACAAAATACTATTTGCATCTTTTTTGGCAGTACAAGAGGGAGACTCTGAAGACAACGAAGTATGTGGAGCTTGTTATTGTGGCAGATAATCGAGAGGTAAGAAACTTAAAACTACGAAGTGATGAGAAGCATGGGTGGGAAACAGGTAGCTCAGTTCAGCTTCCATGGTATTGCAAGTAATCTGCTTCAGATAGTAATATGGTGGTTTTCAAAAGTAAAGCTTCTTCCTCAAGTAGAGCTAAGCAATGGAAGGCGCTATTAAGTTAGGGCAACACTGAAGTCAATTGTAAAAGTTTCTTGCAGTACTTCGTAAGGAATTTGACTCTCAAATAATTGGGATTTCTGGCAGTAATTCAAGAACGGGTAAATCCAAAATCACTGCCCAGAATCTCCTGAAGCTAGGTGAGTCTTCATTGCCATTGACTCTGCCCTCGGTGGGACTGTCATTGTTTGGAAGACACTGTAGGACCCTGCACTTGCTTTTGAAGTGGTTCTTTACGGTCGCATCGCATGGAGCACAAGTGCCTTCCTGACAGTTTGCCAAGAGAACTTCAAAGCGAGTAACCAGGACTGACCATAGAAATGTTCCAGTGAGTTGAATGGCAACCAAAGATCTAAATCTTGGTTTGAATTATTCTGCAGCTTGCATTTTTTGTCTCCTTGAACGCTGTTAGTTAGGGATAACAATCACTGCTGCGAGAGCTGAAGTGCGGACAGAAGAGCCCTTTCTTTTTCACAAAACACCAGTCCCAGAAAGGTCATTATGTAAGACGTAGGGATTTTAAAATCTTTTTGTGAGAACCAAAATCCTATCCCATAGCCTGTGCTTGTTCTGAAGCAGACCCTGGTCCCACGAAGCCAACAGGAGTCTGACGGTGGCTTTTGGTTGCACTGTGTGACCCCCAATCACCAGCAACGCTGGCAGAGTAAGGTGGTTGTTGGGGGAAGCGCTACAATATTTGTGCTGCTAGTACATTGATCCTTTACATTCCAAGTTTCAGAGACAAGGCAAGGATGTGGAAAAAATTAAGCAGAGACTGATAGAAATTGCAAACTATGTTGATAAGGTAAGAATATGAGCATTATTTCACTTTTTCCAAACTTAACACACTTTCTGAAGGATATTGCTGTGAAATCTATGTTTCTTCTACTAGTGAATTAAGAAAGCCGCTATGCTCAGATCAGCAGCTTTCACAGCCTTTGCCACATCTCCTTGTCCACCCACCTTTGCAAGGAGCTAACCCTTGCTTTTCTAATACACCAGTATTTAGGAACGACGCTTCTCTCCAACCAGTAAAACCAAAAAAGTAAAATTAAACCTTTCGTATGCCCTTAACACACTAAGCTGTGAGCTCTGATCTGCTATATACGGGATGCATATGTCTCTGGAAGCACTATTCCTAAGGAGATATACAATTTAGGCCTAGGATTTTATTAACCTGGGAAGAGAGTGGGCATAATGATGACCTTAGAAGGTCCCTTCCAACACAAACTGTGCTATGATTCCATAATCACATACAGAACAGCCCATAGGAAAAGGCTTATTTTGAGAAGGAATTTCTGCAAAAGGTCCTTTGCAGCAGCAAGGGTTGTTCCAGTTTCAGGGCCAAGAAGGGGCCTGTGAAGACATGGTCAATAAGATATATAGCCAAAGGAAGATGGCAGAATTAAAAATATGCATGCTTAAGGAAGCAGGAGTTGATGGCTGAGTGAGAGCAATAAGACAGAGACATACACTGGATTTTTTTGTATTTGAAGTAATTTCTTTATAATAAACGATAAATGCTGAGAGTCCTCTACAGTGTTTTTTAAACAAATTAGATTTTATTTTTGTTGTGTTGTGTGGCCAGAAAAAAATTAGGAGTCCAGTAGTGAAATTATAATGGAGGGAGCCCTAATTTAGCTGAGAACTTATCAAGTGATACTTCAAGGGCAATAACTCAAGGAGAAGCATTCTTGATTAAAAACAAGCTGCTGAAGACACCTCCACCTCTTCCGTAATTGTCTTGCTGACTTATTACTGGAGGACAGGTGTTTATATGTTACCTGCTCAAAATTAATTTTGCATGTTATAATATATTTATATTTCATGCTTAATTTATGCTCAGCAAAAGCTGATGGTATCCAAATGACTGTAATGCATATAAACAAGACAAAGATCTAGTATATGCTTTTCTCAGACTGTCAGCCAAATCTGGCCTTGATCGATTCTTGAATCCTTCTTCACATTACTCTTACATTAGAATTGTTATCTCTGCTCCGTTGCTAATGCTGCTCCAGCTCGCCTCTTGTAGCAACTGTGCCAGCAAACTGGCATTTACTAGTGTGATAATAGTGTATGTAGCCCACCGTGCTAAAAACACTTGTGTTTATCTGCTGTGAGCAAGACTCAATGACTCTGGATAAATTTTCAGCCTTAGTACAGCACAGCTGCCTCTGCCTCTTGAATTGCGTTGGTGCTGGTGACAGAGGGCAGCCGTGGAGAGAGTCATCTGCCATAGCAACGAGGTTCTTCAGAAGTGAAGGACATGTGAAAGTAGTTGCACCATTTCATCTTGAAGGAAGATACCAAACTTGGGTGGGACATCGAGAAGTAACATATCTCTGGATGTCTTTGAACGCCTTATGAGTGTTTAGTCAGGTCACAACTGTTTTCTGTAAGTCATGGAAATATTTTATCTGAGGCAGTACTGTCAGGTGTTCGCATTTGCCCTGGAGAAGAGACCATTTAAGCTCTGCAAGAAACGTTTATATGCGCGTTATGCTTCTGTTGAAATATTCTAATCCAATGTGGTCTAAAATGGGGTTTAGAGACATGTTTCTAATTTTCTTTTCTCATTAGTTCTATAGGCCACTTAATATTCGAGTAGCCCTGGTCGGAGTGGAAGTATGGAATGACATGGATAAGTGCTCTATTTCTCAAGACCCTTTCACCAGTCTCCACGAGTTTCTGGACTGGAGAAAGCTAAAACTACTACCTCGTAAACCCCATGACAATGCACAGCTAATAAGGTAGACTTGACTCTATATTAAATATCGGCTGGGATTTTAGTGATTTGAGAACAGCTGCACTGAGTTCTTCCCCAGTTGCTAAGCTGTTGGTAGTAACATCTGTGCTCCTGCGGGTTTGTCTTTCCCCTCTGCAAACATGAAACATAAAAGCGCTTTGCAGAGCCCTTCAGCAGATGCTTCAGATGAATTTCCTTCCACAGCTCTGCAATAGCCCTGTTACTTGTAGGCTTTTCCTGAATACTACTCATGTAGAAGTGTAGATGTTAAATAAGCCGGTATATACTTAAAGTATGAACTTACAAGTGGTTTAAGCTGGTCTCAGTCTAAATTATTACTGAAAAAGCAGTCCTTCCCTCACCCCAAAAGTAGAGCTCAGGGGGCACTATGTGAAGCCTGTTAGTAGAAAGACCTCAGTAAACTCTAAAATGCAGTCTAAATTGGACAATTTGTTTGCATTGTTGACTTAAAAATTAAATCTTACACATCTTTTACCCTGCTGCTCTTTCCTGGATTAAAGTAATGGAGTAAACATGCTCAAAGTAAAAGCACTCTGGGAAAACAAAAAAGGGAAATACCTCTCTCTTGAACCATTTTGATCAATGAACCATTCTTTATATGGTACAGATAAACATACCTGATGTCTTAGTAATTAAAAGGTGCTCTTTACTCATTACGTAGATATTCTTCCATTAGCTGTGTAAGAATAGAGTAAGCCCTTCTAAACTGTCCCTCATGAGATATTTGATTACCCTCTATGTATAATAATACTTTGTTTGGAATTATAACAATTCTAGACCGTGTATTATAACAAGTGGCATATAAACTTCCCACTGCATTAAAATAACCCTCCTTTGAGCTAGAGACATTATTTTTATGTTTGCATTTCTATTCCCAACTTCAGGCAGGGAAAAAAGAAAGGAAAGAAGGGTCCTGTTACAGCAGTAAACCCAAAGGATGGTGATAAAACGGATCTTTCTCGTAGCAGGGATGCTGTCATTGTCAGTTTGGCAAGTCGGCATGACTAATCTGCGCCTTTCATTGTTTTAAACCTGCAAATGTCTGGAGCTGACACTTATGAAATGAGATCTTTGTTTGAGGCTGGCAGAAATGCAAGACTGAAAATAATAGGGTGGTATCTTGGCACTGAACGGTGATTCTGTGATTCTTCTCCTTTCCCTCCCTCCTACAGCGGGGTGTACTTCCAGGGGACTACCATCGGCATGGCGCCCATAATGAGCATGTGCACTGCAGAGCAGTCTGGAGGGGTCGTCATGGTAAGTGGTAAAAGCACAGGACTTGAAACTGGCCCAACTGGTGTGACACAATCTCAAATTTTGTAGCACTGTATTCTGTACCAGAACATCAGCCTCTTTTGTCCCGTTTTCAATCTCAATATTATCTATAACTACATGCACGTTGCTTGTAAATGATAGTTTCCATAGTGAAAAAAAATCAAAATATTACATTAAAATGTAGTATGACCTCTTAGCAAGAATCCTCTACTCCTAATTATCATTAAATCAGGTGTTGAGGTGCTGTGAACGATGAGAACCAGAAGCTGTATTTGTTATCCACTTGGGTATACTAGTGTTACAGGCAACAACAGTCTACAGTCTATCCTGAATCGTTTATTATATTGATTTTATCCTGTATTTACAGAGTTTCCTGCGTAAGGCCTTATTTTCCATCTTTGCAGCGCAGTGGTTTTATTGCATTGCCAGACGAGAACAAACAATGGCAGCATTTATTCCACCTGAGTCTCTCTCGAAGAGTATTACTGGTAATGCTGTTGTTAGATGGTAGACACAGTGAACATACAAGTAAACATCGTAGCCAATTTCTGGAAGTAGTTCTGGCACATTTTCTTTCACTTTTTTTGTTTGTTTGTTTGTTTGTTTGTTTAGTTTTGAACAAGTGTTTTGTGCTAAGAGGAGGGAAACAAGTTTTGCATTAAGTAAGCCTTGCAATAGAAGTACTTTAAATAAAATTAGATGTGGAGTCCCAGAGCTTGCAGGCCACTAACAGGCTCAGCTGGTGACCTCAGAAATCAACTCCAGAGCAGAAAGCCAGGGAGCCTTAAAAACCTCTTAGATAGTCTCTTGAGTTCAGCCTGCACGTGCCAAAAACCTTTGCGGTTTTTACAGCTTTGTCGAGACTTCCAGCACCTTAGGTGAGGTGGTGGCTCTCTCCAGCTCTGCTGGACACCTCAGCTGCAGATCCCTACATAAATGGGGTGGGAGCTCAGGAACGCACAACGGTCAGGCTTTGCATGGTCTCAGAGCTCCCGGTTCTTCAAAGCTTCATGGGGCTAAGCTGGAGCCCTAGGCACTAAGGCTTTTGCTTTAAAATAATCCATGTAGCAGGATAATCCCAGAGATACAGCCCCTTGAAGCCCCTGCATTTCATTCCTTCTTAACCAGTGTGCAAGTTGAGGTTGGTTCACAGTGCAGGGGTCCTTTGTGGTCTCTTGGGCAAATAGGCAAGAAGCCAAGCTGGGGTGATGCATGCATTCATGGAAGATGATGTATAGATGGCTCAGACCGGGAGGATTTACGAGGTGAGCAGGGAAGCTGAGGTATAGGAAAGAGTGGGAAAGAACAATCAAATCACATAATTTGGAGAAAGTCATGTCAACTTGTAGAAAATTGTAGAAAAGACAAAGGCTTCAGTCTCTTGGTAGCTTTAGAAGCTGAGTCTCTAATTGGTGTTTGTAACAGCCTTTCACTGGGTACCTGGGGGATACGTACAAAAGGAAAAGGAGGAAAAGAGGAAGAAAAAACTATAGGAGTCTCCAAGCGCACTTCCAAACCTTGGCGAAAGCATATATGAGTCAGACAGCCCCGTTGTATCCATTTCACCCTCAGGCCATCCGTCACTACTTTGGCTTTATCTGCAGAGATGCCCTTAATGACGACTTTTTTGTCCTTCTAATTTTTAGCATAAGCTTTAAAATATGCTACAGTGTGTTTTACTGCAAAGTCGGTCCTCTTCACTCTGGAAACTGTCATTTTAAACAGAAACAACAAAAGATAGTTCATTCTAGTAACAAGAAAACAAGAATCAGCCTTTGTTTAAAGTACTCTCAGTCTCTCCTCTGTCAGAGCCTTGATTTATATGTCCAGAAGAAACCCAGGGTCTGTGTATGAATCGTTGGCCAGGCTACAACTTCAGCCATGCAGGGGCGCATGGTGTTTCCCAGAGACTCCCACCTCAGTGAATTGAAATTTTTGAGGTGCAAATTAACTCGAGGCTTGCACAGCATAACTAGAAATCTTTTCCAGTTCTTTAAGCAAATCCTCAAAAAGGATCCAAATCCCAAAGAAGTAAACGCTCACCCTGAAAACCCAAATGGGCTGCTGCCCAACCTTCCCCCGCAGTTAACAAAGTCTAATTCAGGTGTATACAAAAAAAGTTTTTATACATACCAGTAACTACAGAAGAAAGCTCTAAATTGGGAAGATAGGCAAATGAAAGAACGAATAACTGTTAACCTGGGAGGCTATAGTGCTCAACCATGTCATCACTGGGCAGCTGAACGCTTGGTCATCCTTATAATTCAGCCATCCCACCCCATCTTACCCATCCCACCCCAAACACTCAATACCAAAAAGCTTCCACACTCTCCAAACTGTTCTGAAAGAAGAGACAAGAGAGATTACATGAGAAATAACATGAGAAATAACATTTCAATATAAAAACTGGAGTCATCCTTGTATGATCTGATTTCCCTGACTGTTTTTGCAGTTAGTCAGCTCCACTATCTGATCTAGATTCCTCTGTCAAGCCTCCTGCAGAGCCTGCCGCTCTCTTCTTTTCTATAAGGCTGAATTCTGTCAGTGGTGGGTGACACCCTGTCTCCCACTAATTTTAAGAGAAACTCAAAGTAGGGAGAGCAGTCACCTGAGTAGGAGAACCTTTTGGTGTATCAGGAGCGTTATAATTTTATTTTACTGTGATGGTTCTGTTGTGTTGTAGAAAGACCAAACAGAAGTTGACATTAAAGCAAGTCTTTGACACATGATTCAGTCTTCATTCTTCTGCTTCAAAAGATTGCCCACTAAATTCATGATTTAAAAGTAAAATATTGCTGAGTTGCTGTAATGTAATGTCGTATTCTCACTCATGTCGCATTTCTATTGACTTTAGTGGAAAGTTAGGCTAAATGACAAGTGTGGAACCGAGGCACTTAGACTTCAGTGAATTTCTTAAACGAAATAAAAGTGTGGTTTAGAAAACTTACTCCTACAACTGAGTGAACCTGCTTGGAAAGTACCAGAACTGGGGCATTTGCCTGTTCTAGCTGTAGGTGACAGTATTTTGTTATTACGATTTGGTCTGAATCTCAGTGGAATGAAGCAGAGTTCAGCTGAAAGCAGCTGCATGTTTTGTGCAATAGCTTATAATGTCTTAACAGTAGATAGTTGCTTAGTCAGTGCTTGTGAAACTGTTTGGTAACGGCTTTTACTGCTTAAATCAACTTTAAAAGACCCTGGTGGAATAAATCAAAGTCACATTGCTATTCATTTCTTTAGTCCTTGTGATACTTAAATGGTCTCAGTATCAAATGGGACATGTCACTGTTTGTTTTGATAATCTTCATTTATGCTGTCTTCAAATAACCTCTTTTGCTGAGACATCACATTCCTTGTTTTAAAACCCCTCTCTAGAAACTGATAAAATTGCATTCCAAGTGGATCTGAGCAAGTAATGAGAACCGCATGGGCTGTAATAATTGTTTGCCCATTCAAGACATAAATTACATTTCAGATCATTTATTACTCTAGTTTTGGAGTGGACTGTGTGAATTCTTGGGTTTTTTTATTTTCAATTGCCAGCTTTAGAGGTGTTCAAATAAATACAATCTCTGCTTAGTAAGAGAGACTGGCAAAATAAAGAAAAACTTAGCTCAGTTTGTTGTCTCTCTGTGTAGCTCAAAGCTTACAGGAGTTTCTGTCTTGACCCCATAACCCTATTTTCAAGGCATCACACCTGTGTGCTGCTGGTAGATTACATGGAATTATATAATTGTTTTCTTAATCTTCTGTCCTGGATTGTTTTCCAGTTGAGTGAGAGGGTTTGCACTTTTTATGTCATCAGGTTCGATGACATTGAATTCTCTATATATTTCATAAATTACTATGAGTACAAAGATAAATCAATCTGTATGGGACTAGTGTCTAGATAAGACATCTCCATATGAAGGCATTGTGCAGGAACATATATTTTCTTGATTATTACAGATTCATTTGTTGCATAGGTTTACTCTGTTGTTTCTTTTACTAGGACAGGTTGTACAGCTTCTTTCAGCAAACAGGCATCTTAGAATATAACTGCACACAAACTGGCTGTTATGTTAGTCACAAGATTTTTATATTAAAAATTTAAAATTCAGAAAAACTAAGAAGAGATCCTTTGTTAAAAGATAGAATTCTTCTGAGTTTATTCCAAATGCAGGAGTAGCTTCTTGTTTTCAGAATTAGTGTATTCTCTTCTTTATTTTGTTTTCTGTTTGAGAAATGATTTACTAAAAATATTAGCACAGACAGATAAAAGAAGAAACTCTTAAATCAAACTCTATTCATGTATTAAGGGCCTCATTAAGATATAGCTAATGTTTTAGACAGTCTTACCTTTCACTTCTTTTTAGTCTGAAGGTTGGCTTAGATGATACTAAAAGAGTTATTTAAACTGAATATATTTATATATGCTTTTAGAGCAGGCAGCTGTACATAGTAATTCCATTTACTGACTGATAAATAGTGGATCATGCATTTATATTACATGTTTATGCCTTTAGGGAAAGCTTTCATATGAGTACAGTGGAATTTTTTTTCCCCTCAAGGAAAATGATCGATGTAGAAAGGTCTCTTACTTGTGGTTAAGCCAAAATATCACTCTGATCAGCAGCCTGTAATCAAATCATGCAGTGAATTTCTCAGAAATAATTGTCCCAAAAATCAGCATTTCAGCAAGGATTAATGTTAATATTTCAATTTTGACACTTGCAACATTTAGAATATTGATAGGTGTTAACAAGAGGCCGTCAAAGGTTTCCACTTGCATTGTCCTTTCATTTTAAAAAGGAGGTTTTCAAAGGTACTTGTTTTTTCTTACAAGGCTTGTGAGATCTTGGACTTCCTGATATTAAAGAAACAGGCTGAAGAATATTAAAATATTAATATAGACTGAGTGAAGTCTCTTGCTGCATTTGTAATTTACCTCCTGATCTTCTCACTTTTCCTTCATCACACTCATCCTCACCCATGAATGATTACCCTTTCCAACACTCCACATCTGGGTGACTGTTTTCCACCACTGCCATGTCTTGGGAGTTTGGGGGATTTATTGAGCAAGGGAATTTTAAACCCTAAAGAAAGAGACGCCCCAGATGTTCAAAGCTGCCCAATGGTCTCAAATGTCTAATGTGCTGGGGAAACTGGGTGGCCAGGACAGATAGCGTGTCCTGAAATTCCCGGTCTGTACTTGGTATATGTGGGAGAATTTTAAATTGTGTCCATTTAACAACAGTGTAACTGCAGCTGGTAAGTTTATCAAACATTTCAAAGGACAGGCAACAGGACCTTGGAGGGGGAGTGTGTAATTCTGAATTGTTTTTATATGTTGACTTCACTAGTTCTTTTGGTTTTTTTAAGGATCACTCAGAAAATCCTCTAGGTGCAGCCGTCACCCTGGCTCATGAACTGGGCCACAATTTTGGAATGAATCACGATACCTTGGAGAGAGGATGTAACTGCAAAGCGTCTACTGATAAAGGGGGTTGCATCATGAACCCCTCTACTGGGTAAGTGAGAGGGTCAGCACTGGCAAGTTACAGTGGAAAATTTTTAATTTTGTTTTGTGTCTCAGGAACATTTAAGGGGAAAAAAGAAAATCTTTTCAACACCTGTCAAATTTTCTGTGTTATCCCCCTCAAGCTAAAACAATTAAACTTATTATCAGAGCACAACATATACCATTGTACCTTCCTATTTCCCCATTACCAGTGTGAGAGACAAAAATGCCATAAGCAACTGGTTAATTTAAAAAAAACCAACACCAAACTGCTTTGCAAGTCTTGAATCAGAATTTCACCTTCTCTCATCTTGCCAACTGCGTATCGGTCATAATAGGAAATGAGCAGCGTCCCAAGGCCAAGACTAAGATGAATGTGTAGGAAATAAAGTAATGCAGGAAATATAATATTAGACTCTCTGTAAAGCCTTTGTCGTGTGCATAGAAGGGTTTTAGTTTTGTGCAAACTTTTGCATTTCACCCCTTGTTGTAAGTGTGTAACGGTTTTAGCATGTGAGCAAATTAAATCTGTAAGGTCAGCGGGGTTAGGGATGTTCAGTGGCCGGAGGGAGATCTTCCAAGAAAAGATGTAAGACACTGTGGGAAATAAAGCCAGTGAACCCGTGGTCATCTCTTTGAGTCAGTGCTGAACATGACGATAAAGGCACTATGTCAACAGAGAAGACTGGTGTTTTTGTAGACACAAAAAGTACAGTCACCGTGACCAGGGTAACTAGTTACAACTTGCTTGTCTGTACTTTAAAATAATGTTAGAAACTGAACAATATAATGAATGAGTCTCCATGTTCATATTCAGAAAAGAACTGATAGGATTAAACTGAAGTAAAAGAGGGCAGGTTTACCAAAGCTTTCTGATCGTAAGCGATGTGCCAGACTGCATCGCCTGCAGAAATGTTACTGCCTGTGACTGGAAGCTGGAAAGAACCCGTCAGACAACTATCTGTCAACAGTGTCCTGTAGGTACAGCTGGATTTGTCTTGGGGCAAGAGGATGGTCTAGATGATCTTCTGATGTCTCTTCCAGCTCCAGTGTTCTCTGTGTGTGCTTAAACTTCATCTGTTGCTTAAAAATCTCTTCTGGGAATTGTGATCAGCTCAGCCTCTGCTTTCTCCACGACTGCATGTTTCTGGGAAAGGAGGAGAGCAATCTGGGAGAGGCCAGGGAGTGTTGGGCAGGATTGCTCCCTGCTGGTCAGCCTAACAGCAGCCTTGGCATTTCTTCAAAGGCATGCTGTCACCCTCCTTCGAGGCAGAAAAAGCTCGTTCTGGGCAGAGGCCAAGCACAGCAAGTTAAGAGACAAACAAAAGGGAGTTGTGTGCGTGGAGGAGAATAAGAGTGATTTCGACAGTTTGCAAAAGAAAAGTAGCTTGGCCCCTCTAAAACAATAGGTAGTAAATATCCGTATGGGACTGCATTCTGCAGCACATCAGGGCTGGTATGCACACTGCGAAAACAAACCGGAATTGGAAACAGGGCTGTGAGGCGATGCGCTAGCTGGTGAGCCGTGGGCAGACAGGTCTAGGCGCCGAGATCCTGAAAGATGCATGCAAGCTTTAGTCATCTCAGCTGAATTACTGGTTGGGCACCCAGTTACTCCACTTTTGGAAATAAATGCGGCAGATGCTCTCGGGACAGAAATTTTTAGACACTTTCTGAACTCGGCCTGTGGAGGTATCTCTAACGTGAGATTAGGTAGCTCCTCCCTGGTTCTGCCTTCTGCACCAGAGCCCGTTGGGTGTATCTGAAGCTATCATCTGTGCTGGACATGCCAGTCCAGACACGGCTCTGGGTCGGTTCAGGGCACGGACAGACATAGGTTATACCTGCACAGAGTCTTCCTCAGATATTTGTCCAAGCAGCTCAGCTCACTTTATCTTGGGGTGTTTCTGTAGCACCTTACAGGTTAAAGGCTGTGCTTCCTTCAGCACCTTCCTTCCTGCACCTGACTGCAGCACCCCACAGGTTTGACAGTTTGGGGAGGGGACTTCAGCTTTGTAACACTCTTTTCGGATTTTTACCAAAATTTATATACAGCTTGTGCCTGAGGAAGAGTTATGGCATTCACAGAACTGAGTAGGCTGTTTTGTTTGCAGTGATTATTGATTTATAAATGGAAATTTTAACATCAGGTTTATAGCCCTAGGCTTTACCTTCATACTGTGCTGTTGATCTGTAATAAGTATTCTGGGAGAGTACTTTTCGCCTTAAGCCAAAATACATTTTACCAATTTAAAATTAACACTTTGAATATTTAGGCAACTGACCCATGGTAGTATTCCTCTGAGCACCATTATTCAAGGAACACCGAAGAGTTTTCGGGTCTGGAAATACGTGTCTGTTAAGGGAAGGACAAATGAATATTCCCTACCTGAAATGCATTCTTAGAATAACAAAACCATCAAAACAAAGAACATCCCAGGGAAGCCATATACATTTAGAGAGACAGCCTGCTCTCTCACTGGCACTCACTCAGTGGTCCTCTAATTTCTGTTGGCTTAAAGTAAATTTAACAAGTGCAAGGAAAAAAAAAATCTTTGGGCGGAAGATAGTGTAAAAAGTACCAGCCCTTGAGAAGTCCTTATGTGATATCTAAAAAGAATAGGAAATATCTAAATTATAACAGCAAGATGTCTGTAAATTTAACTTTAGAGTAATTTGTGTGGTTGTGCAGCAAAAGGGAATGTTTTAAGGCTTTTTAATTAAAAGTGATTTCATTAATTATTGCCATCTTCTTTCAGTTCTTATGTTTCGGCCTTTGAAGAGGTCTTAGAAATCACTTCTTGGTGGAAAAAATCTCCAGGGATTAATGTGGAATTTAAACTCTGTTGGATCTATCCTTTAATAAAAAAGCTTTTACTTTTAAAAGATATCAGCAAGATGTGTAACACTGGTGTGTGAGCTACAAATACCTTAAAGACCCACAAAGTATGTTTTGTATAACATGGAATTAAGCACATAAACCCCAAAACTTGTGGCAACTCTAGCCCTTTTTGAGATTCAAATATCTGCTATGGAAATGACATAAATCCCGCTGTAGAAGTTTGGGGTTTGCTGTAAAAATAGTATCAGCAAGGAAATATTTAATACTAACACATTTTCCTCTTTTTTTATGCTTATGTTTTAATGATGTCCCTTCAGGTCTTTTAGTTGTTTTAACCATAGACTGTTCCAAGTGAAAAAGAAGGATAGGAGTCTTAAAGAGATTTGCAAATCTTTTTACCGATATTGCAGTATTTGAAAAGTAAGGGACTGGGCTGAGCCATTTCAGTATTCCACTTGTTTTCCAAGTGTCTCCCTAAAGGGGCCGTCACGGGCAGCGCAGGCTCGGCCTGG
>NW_010511081.1:11774-23891 GCF_000687285.1 Phaethon lepturus | reverse complement strand
GAGCTCTAGCTGGGCTTTTGCTTTTCTAATTAGTTTTTGCTTGACCTAACGAGATCCTTATACTCTTTGTGAGTTGCCTGCCCCTTCTTCCAGAGGTGATAAACTCTCCTCTTTTCCCTGAGTCCCAGCAAAATCTCCCTGTTCAGCCAGGCCGGTCACCTTCCCCGCCAGCTCTTCTTACAGCACATGGGGATCGCCTGCTCCTGCACCTTTAAGATTTCCTTCTTGAAGACTGTCCAGCCTTCCCAGACCCTTTTGCCCTTCAGGACTGTCTCCCAAGGGATTCTCTCAACCAGCGTCCTGAACAGGCTGAAGTCTGCCCTCCAGAAGTCCATAGTAGCAGTTTTGCTGACCCCTCTCCTTACTTCACTCAGAATTGAGAATTCTATCATGTCATGGACTCTAAGCTTAAGGCGGCCTCCAGCCATCACATCTCCCACCAGTCTTTCTCTGTTTGTAAACAGCAGGTCAAGCAAGGCACCTCCCCTGGTGGGCTCACTTACCAGCTGTGTCAGGAAGTTATCTTCCACATGCATATTCTACTGGTGAAACTACTTTGGTTTTCATACTGGGTGTATATTTTTCAAGACAACTCACCAACCTCCAAAGAACTGTTTATCTGGCATAATGAAATATGTTGAGTAAGACTAAGGGAAATGGGAAGAAACAGAAAAGTGAAACCTTGGAAAGTAGGTAAGGTAGAAGAGAAAGGAACCCCAAAAACTGAAAAAAAGACTTTTCTTAAGTGAAACCTGCAGTCTGAAAGGCTCCGCTAAATCCGACTGGACTACTTACAGGTTTAGAATTATTTAAAAGTTTAAGAACTTCTCTAGGTCAAAATAAAAACTTCATCAAGTTGTAGCATTGAGCCACAGGTAATCAAGTTTTTCCCTGGAAATATTATCAATTCTCCTGAGACTATATATACCCATTTATTTACATCCACATGCATACACAACATATGAAAATAACCCTCCTTCTATTTCTCTTACATAGATCTTATTTGTTGCAAAACATAAAAGAGAACAAGGAAGAAAACAGAAAGGAGCAACAATGAAATTCTATCGAATCCTATTTGGACTCTCAGTAGGAAGATCTCAAAACAGTAATCCTACAGGATGGGTTTCTATGTCAGATTAAACCACGTCAAATTTAGGTGGTTTATTCTCTGCTTAAGTCCAAATTAAACAGACTTGGAAAAGTTAATTTGCATTTCATAAATCCATGGTTTCAGAAACACAATTTTTAAAAATTAGACAAAACAGCAAAGATAGACAATTTTCTTACACGGTTCAGAAAATGTATTCAGAAATGTAGTATTTCATTTGCAAATTATTATTTAATCTGTAACATATCTCTAAATATTTCAGACAGTATCTGTCTTTCAACAGTTTGGGTAGTAAGATATAAGAACATAAATAAGGCCAACAGTGTCCAACTAAAGACCCAGTTTTGGTTTATAGTCTATGCCTGACAGTAACCACAAATTGTTGGTGAGGAAGAAATATTTAGGTATTCTAAAATTTTTAATGATATTTCCTACGCTATATCCTCTCAACTGTCAACTGTATGAGTCTTAGAGATGTCCACATCCTTGGGTTTACTAATTTTTACTTCCATTTCTTAGTTTAATTATCTTAGCTACCTCTTGAGAGCTATGACCTAATCAATGAGTACAACAGTAGAACTGTGCACTAGGAAAAATAACTATGTATTTCTTCTCAGTGTTTTACACCAGCTGTCTGATAGCTTCATAGAAAAGCCCCCTCATTTTCAATCTGTGAGAAACAGAAAATTATCATTATCTCTTCACATTCTTCAAACAATTTGTGACTTTATAGTCCTCTATTACATTGATGCTTTGGTGAGGGACAGTCTCAATACTTTTAGCAAATGCAAGTATAACTCACCTGCCAAATACAGGTGCACACCAACAACATCAAAGAATTCAAAAGGATGAGGGGAATATTTTCCCTTTTGCCATATTGAATTCTCTCAGTACACTTTATTTATCCAATTTTCCACTATTGTTTTTTTCTTTATTACAGTTTCATCCCCTTTTTCTAAGGAAATGAGAATTGCCAGTCTGTAGTTTTACAGATCACTTCCTGAGCCCTTGTTGAATTAGGTATCCCAATCCTGAAAAGTTTCCTGATTAACTATGGGGAATTTGTATGAAGTTTCCCCCTTTTTCAAATCAGCTGAAGTGATATTCATTTTCCTACTGTTTCACTACTTTAGATACCCGACTATCTACTAAACTAAATTTGTTTTATTCCTTGTCATCTAACTTTGGCTTGATCTGATCTCTGATCTTGAGGCATTCCTATGCCTAACACCAACAAACACTAGTCAAGTGATTTATGTTTCTTTTTCCAAATTTATCTTGGATCCCAATAATCTGCATCCAAATGATTTAACTGTCCTTGTTTCAAAGATATTCAGGTACTTAACTCCTTGATTTTAATGTCAGTTAGGAACCTCCCAATATCTTTTAAAATGTTGCCAGTGTGGTTTTCAATGCCTAATTTAAACATTATATGAAACAATACCCTGAAGAAATACAGCACACGTAGAAACCAGGAGAAATCTCTTCAGAAATAGAGGCAAACATTCAGGTGGACCCTGGTGTAATAGAAATAAGATTTTACCCTGCAGGGAAGTTTTGTTGCAACCCAAAACACCATGACATTTTCTTCACTGAGAGCACAAGAGAAGGAAGGGACCTCTTTTTAAAAGACACAGTAGAAAGAGGGGAGATTTGCTAGAAAATTTTCTGTTATAAACTCTCACCAAATAATTCTGAACTTTTTTTTCTTTTAAAGATTTACATAGTATTTTAAGAAAAACTAGTTTCTGTTACTTTTCATCTGATCACTTTACAGAAAAGATGGGTAAATTCTACCTCATGACAAGTGGTAACATTCATCATGCTCATTAAGAAATTCAATCATAGAATATTTTTGAAAGAGCAACCAATAGTTGACCATATGGTATTGAATTGGGTGTTGGCATTAACAGGTTTGCTGAGCTTGTTATCACATATCAGACACATATCAGTCATTCCATTCAGTGACAGCTGGAATACTAGGTAAAATACCATATGACATTGGGTTAATTGAGTAAAAATAACAGTTATAGCAAACCACTGTTTCTAAAATTCTATGTGTAGCGTGTATTATTATAATGCTTTCAAAGTTGCTTTGATCTTTGCATAATATGTATTGTGCAGAAATTTTAATTTCTGGAAAAAAACCAACATCATTGTTTAAGCTGATGGTGTCTGATTTAAGGATACTTTATTTCTGTAAAGAATAGACTGAATATTGTCAGGAGTGTACTGTTGTTTGCAGTGTTGCTATTGGCTTGCTGGAAAAGTGCATGTTTTGAAATTTGAGCTCATTTTGGCACTGTTCTTTCACAAGGCATGAAATAAAGCAAATTCAAAAGTGACAATAAATTGTGAAAAACCAATTTAAAGCAGATCTTTCAGCCAGGATTCCAAATATTCACAGTTGTGGAAACATTCTACTGAATGATAGAGTAAAAGAAAAATATAGATATTGAACCTAGAGGAAAACCTATAAACATTGATAAATCTGATGTTATGTAAAGAATTTAGAAGAGCTAAGTTGCTCATAACAACCTTCTACTCTTCCAGTAGAAATCTAGTAATCTAGGTGGTATATGTCCACTACAGTCAAAGTGAAGTAAGACAAATTAGCACACATTGAGTTCTGTGCTTGCAGTTAGAATGCAGCTAATAAGCTAACCACACCACACAAAAATATTTTCTCTAGATACAGACTCAGAGGGTTATTTTTAAGTGAAGAAACATCTATTGTTGCTGAGGCACAAATTCTCCTGTAACACATAAGGGTACAAATTTGGAGCCATTCTATTTTATTCTGGGTTATTGTAGATCTGTATGGCCACAGAAATTTCCCTTGCTGTATGGAGTGCTTTGACAGCAAATCAGAAAAATCAGTTTTGTACAGCGAGTGTCAGTTAGGTAGGATGGAGAAAATTTAGCATATGGCAAATGGGATGATAAATGGAAAGGACAATTGACAGGGACTGAGAAATTTAGAATTGCTTAGTTCAGAGAAGATGACACTGAGAAATGATAGAAATATATTATGTTTACTGCTTAAGGTGTGTCTAGACAGAATAAAGGGTATTTTATTCTGAAATACTAGGACTTCTCAGATGGGAGTAGTGAGATTTAGACTTAAACTCTTCTCCTGCCACTAATTCCAGACATGACGGTATCTCAGCTCAGTTCATGCCAGATCATGATTTGTTGTTTAATTCAGGGGTCATTTGTAGGACAGGATGTGTCCAAAGATTATTTCAGTTTGCAGGCAAATAATTGGTAAAAACCCAAAAATACACTATAGCTATAACCTACTTAAGTGTAAATAAACAGTTGAATTTTAACCAAAACTACAAAAGTTTGAAGTTGAAGGAACTTGGAAACAAGTATCTCCAGCAAAGAGAATCTGGGAGAGAAAAGTAGAGAACAAAAACCAGAAGTAGAGGGATAACCACTAGGATCCACATGTGTGAACATACTTTGTGTGAACATGCGGTGAGAAGGGTTGCACGAGGAAAGGTGACAGACAGGTTCATGAGAAGGAATATGAAAGGCAAACGGCAGGTCCCAATAGTCAAAATGTTTAATGACCATAATGTTTCCTGACACTCTAGACAGAGAAGTAAGTTGAAGGTAACAAATTCAAGAACTGTGGAAATTATGCACAATTTATAAATTGTAGATTATGGAGATTAATGAAAGATAAGGGGATACTGAAGATCTATGTTCTTCCCTTCCAAATTTGAAGAAAATACTAATTAAAGATCAAACTAAGAAGAACAGATATTTAAATATGCATAGAGATAGTGAGGAAAAGAAAAGGGAAAGAAAGAGTAAGCAAAGTGACAGATAAAGAAGTGACTCACTTCTCAAGGGAGTTTCTACAGACCAATGATGAAGGTGAGAAAGGTTGCATTTTCATTATTATTCTTAAGAAGTATAGGGGTTTTTATGTAAATAAATGTGTAGGTGAGAAACTAGAAGTGAACATGACAGAGGAGGCAAAAGCAATGTGGATAGGTTATGGTGAGTATGAGTTTGTAAGCAGACCAGAGAAGGAAAAGTAAAGTTAAAGGATTTTGAGTAGTAAAAGTTGCCTGAAGTTTCTGTCTTAATAATTGAACAAAACATTTGTGTCAACAGAGCAAGAAAATCTAAGAACTGTGGAAACCTACCAGAATTTCATGTTAGATGACAGACAGTACTTTCTGTGCCCATGGAAAATAGCATGGCCTATGGCTCAGTAGCTGGTTATCTAGCTACAAATGCAATGCATGAATCAAGACCCGACATAATACAGCAATAACATATATTAAATTAAGACATCATAAGCACATCTGACAATTAGGAATGACGGCTGATGATAGTTACATTGCAATTACCCAGTTTAACAAATTAACATAACAAGGTCACTTTAAGTGAGCACTGAATTACACACATAGTAGAAAGGAGCAACAAAGACTCATACAAGGCAAGGTTTTGTTTTTTTTTAATTTAGGTTCAAAACTACATTTACATATGAGTATATAAGGAATATAACTGTTCTTACAGCTCAGACCATTTTAGATTGTTTTGCCTGTTATCACATTCAACCATTTAAGTATTCAACTACGAAATCAAAATACACAGTTGATGTGGGGGTGGAATTTATATGGAACTAGCAACAATTGCTTCACTCAGACACAATATTCGTAGAAATAATAATGGAAAAACTTAATCAGAAATTAAAAACTTCTCGGCTGTCACTGAAGTTGCACCCTCAATCCACATAACTCCTATTCTCAAGAGACACGGAGAATCTACTTCTGTAACCAGACATCATTCTCAGGCCATTTGCTAGTAGTAGAGATTATTTTCTTCCCTTCACAATCAGTGTAGGAAATAGTGACAATGAATAGAAAAACAAAAGCAACTCCTACTAGTGGGAGAATTGAGACCTGTTGTTATATGGGGTTATACTAACTGTTTTTTTCATTTGAGGAAGGCTTTGAAGTATAAATGTTATTATTATTAGCTGTGAAAAATACCTCCAGTAGACAAAAACCTTTATAGTGTTTGAGTTATGTTAGAATTTGTTGACTCACCGAGTGCCAGGAGTTTTAACAAGCTATCTTATCTCTCTTTCTCTGCAATACCATAATATACAAGTTTCCCCTTCCTGTTATATCGTAAAGATACAAATTTTTTTCACAAGTCAGGATTAATTTTTGCTATATACACCTTCTCAGTTCTATTCCAGAAGACTTACAGACAATAAAAGTCTGTATTAAAAAAATTGGCTGAATAAGGATAATTGCAACTTAGGTAGCTGCTTTTTGTGTTTTGTTTAACCAGATGTGTTTGTCAATGATTAAATTAAATCACAGATTCTCAAAAAGGGGGTATCCTCTTCATCCAGCAACCTTTCTACTTGAGTTCAAATCCCTTTCTGCTTAAAGCTGACACAATATTTTAACTACATTTTCACCAAACTCTGAAAATAAAGCATTACTATATCTCACCTATTGACTTTGAAATTTAACCAACAGAGAAACAATTAAATAAGGAAAATAATTGAGCTGCTTCATCTCTGGTGAGTGTGGAGAGCACATTCTTTCCTTTCTTTCTACAGACACAAAGTTAGCCTTAATAAGAAAGCATTTTGATCTTTGAAAGATAAAAACTGTTGCAGGTGCTCACTCAAAAATAGCATTACATTCAAGACACCTTAATTAAAATCTTAAGAAATCTAGAGATGGAGCTAGATTAATTTAGATTAATCACATATAAAAGGAGAGATAATTAAATAGATATAATTGTATTGTGTCTCTCTGTTCAAAAGGTCCAGCTACCGGTGGGTCTGGATACATCTTATTATTTGACATTTCTAGGATGTCAGGCACTTAGGAACTAGGATTTGTGGTGTCTTCCAAAGTGCCAGCACTAAAGAGAATGACTGTGGCAGCAAGTGCAGAAGCAGCATCCATTTACAATTCATAGACAAATCGCAATCCGCACCACTCTGACCTTTTTTTTTATTTTTTTATTTTCTCCAGATAAAGAGTAAAAGGAATAATAGATGCTGAAATGTTTTAGAGATGCTAAATGTTATGGTATTTTTCTTCTTTTCTCCTCCTCCCATTAAATTAGCAACTGCTAACATCTAAAACCAATTTACAGATCCATCTGCTTAACAAATGGGGCATTTACATGCCTACAACTGCCTTTCAGGCAAGGGAATAGCTTATGCATAATAAAGTCAATTGGTTCCTCCATGTTTCCTGTCAATGCCAAGGGAAACCAATGGACAGCAGGAGGAATTGGAAAAAGAAACAAAACAACTCAGAACTTAAAGCATAAAACTCTTGCCTGTGTTGGTCAGTCTGTCATTTTGGCCTCACAATCAAACAGTTTCCTCCAATTTCTGCTGAACTCTTTTGGAAAGATTTTGTGTCATCCAATATATTGACTTCAGCAAAACAACTTTTACTAAGTTCCTGAGTTACTACATTGTAAAACTTCCATTGTCTTTAGCTTCATGGATTATAAATCCAAAAAAGAGACCTTTCTGCTCATCTAATTTGTAAAACAGATGGCAATACTTCCCATCGATGTTGATGTTGAGATGATTTTAATATTGCTAGTGACAGAGAATGCACTTGGTCTTCCATGATTTATAGTCATTAAACCCCTTAATTAAGTAAAAAATAAAGACTGTGGAAGAGCTGGATAATACAGATATTGTAGCTGTATTAGTAACACTCCTCTGCCATAATGTCAGCTGTGGAAATTCAGCTGTGCTCCCCTGACATCCAAAATTTTCTCAGAGAAGACCGACAGAGATTTTTTTGCATCTAGTTCAAATGTTAAGACCCGTTCTGACTATGAACACATTGCAGACCAGACAGGTGAGTAGGAAATGCACCTTAAAATCAAGGTTATAATGTCTTCAGCTAACATAAAAGGAAGGAAATGCTTAAGGAAATGCAAAAACATACACCCCAAAATTGCCTCAGAGCTTAACAACTGACAGTTTACAGATAAACAGAGATTATTATGTCTCTCTGGCTGTAAACAAAAGGATTCATTTAGTCTATAGCTTTGGATTAAAAAACATATGAAACTTACTGTTTCATTTAATTACACTGAATTTACAGGATAATTCATAATTAGTGGATAGCTAAAAAATATCCACCTTTTCCCAAAAGATTTATTTATAAATTTAAGTATTATCCTTCTCCTGATGATTAATTACAATTTGTTTTGCAGTACCTGCTAAAAACATCCATGGGAAGGAAGGGGAGAAAGGACTTTAAACGTTGCGTGCCAAAACACTGTTCTTCAAAACTTAAGTGTTGTTACAGTCTCAGCAATTACAGTCAGCCACTGTTTCCATGTTTCCCAAGTTTTCATCAGAAAGGTGTTGTTACAGTCTCAGCAATTACAGTCAGCTACTGTTTCCACGTTTCCCAAGTTTTCATCAGAAATATATGTTCCCAACACAATAAAAAATATTTAACACATGCTTTCTCCAGCTGGGTCAAAGGTCTTTAAGAACTGTCCAAATCAAGTAAATTCAAGTTCAGGTAATGTTGCTAATGGAGAGCATACCTCCAGGGTGAGAGCCACTTAAAGACGCAATTCCAGTATGAATCTCAATTAGATGTTACAGCTCTGTGTGTTCACACAGGAATACATTAAAGACTAAGGCTTTGTACTGCACTAAGAACCATGCAAGGAGAGCATTGCTTCATGGCAGAAATCAACAGAACACTGAATGGTAGTCTGCTTATAAGAGTGTCAAGATTTGTGTCATGCAAACCAAATTGATTTGTCTGAACTTCCACAGATGAAAAACCTTACTTGTTTCAATTATTTGATCAAATTACTAAAAAAAACAACCACTTCCACCTTTTTCTCTAAATACCTGGCAAATGTGCACATCATGCCAGCTGTTTATTACTAGTTTCTCTCACCTGACTAGCTACAGGCAAGCAGCACTATGTTTCATTTCCCAGACAGAGGATCAAGAAAGGGGATATCACTGTCACTTTTATTCCAGCTATGAGAAGACAGAATGTTGTGGTGTTTCTCCTGACTGACAGATGAGTGAAGAAGTCTACCAACTGTGTCCTATGGTTCAGGCTATTTCCTTCAGAGAATATCAGAATAAAATTGAAAAATAAGTTTTTGTTATAGAACTGGCATAAAATAATTTAAAAATCCTATATAACAGTTATCATTCTTTCTTCAAATTGGAAAGCCAAGCATCCTTCTATGACACAGGCTGGTTCTCAGACTACCTGAAATTCCTATTTGTTCCTGCTGCCACTCTTATACTTAATTCAAATGTGTTTGTGCTTGTTCCTTCAAAAAATTCTCTCATCTTTAAAGAACAGCCTTCCTCTATGTTACTTTCAGTTCCTATTGTAATTTCTTCTGTATGAAGCTGAAAGGTAATATCAATGAAATGAAAGGTAGACAATATTAACAATAATGAGTTAAAATGCAACAGAAAATATCTGTATTAGGTCTTGAAAAGACAATGGTTTTGTAAAATTAATTTCTTGTTGACTTCCCCCCCGAGGAACAGAATTCCTGAAAGATAAAGCTTTTTAATGTTTTCAAATAATATTTTATTTCAGATAGAAAGAAAGCAAAGTCAGCACTCCACAGTGAAAAAAAAAAAAATTATTTCTTGCATATGAGACAGAAAACATTCTGTCTGATTGTGCCCAATCAATTTCTGAATGAAACTTGATCTTTGTGGGGGAAAAAAAAGAAAAGGGTTGAGTTAATTTGGAATACGTAAATGCTGCTGAGTCTTTTGCAAGTACCTGGTATTCATTAATGCAACCTGACTTTATGCAACATAAGAAATGGGATAGGGATGTGACAGTTACTCTCAGCTGTAACACAGCTGCCCTGCAGTACACTCCTCTGAAGGAAGCAGTGGGTACTCTTAACAAAGGGTTTGGTGAGGTATGTGGTAGATATTCAAGGAATCTTTTTCTATCCTGGAGTACTTGCAATTAATGTTTCTCTTCCTGATAGGATATGTGTATCATAAAGAAAAATACCCACCTCCCAAAATGCATAATTTCCAATTCAGGGAATAATCTGGTATTAATTTCAATCCTTTGCTTACTCCAAATTAAGGCAACTATGAAAAATCTTTTTAGGCCAGTGTTTTGTCAAAAGGACCTAGATGAACAGCAGAGGGGAGGCTGGCTGCTAGTTCTGTCCTGGCTGTTGTGGTTGGGTCAGGTGCAATCATGTGGGTGGAGATGGGGAGGTGATACCTTCCTGAAAAAAACTGAAATTTCACACTGTGAGAAAATTCTGAAGTGCAGTGTAGGGATGGTAAGATGTTTCACATTGAAATCTATATGTTGGCTGCTGCTGAAAAGATTAGTCTCTTTGGCTCCAGCTGCATATTCCCACTCCTTCTGTATCTGCGCTAGCAATCATGAGCTAAATGGACGTGGGTGCCAGACAAGTACTAAAGTCAATGTGAAGGGAAAAAGGGGATACTGTATCAGAATAGGAATAAAGTAGAGAAAAAAAATAACTCTTTGTAGTGAGAATTGTCAGCTAAACCAGATTAAGTATAATGAGAAAAAGCAGTCTGAGATTCACAGCACGGAGGTAACCACCTACGGGAGAAATGATGGCTGAGGTATTTTTGAGACAAGTAGAGGAAAGAAAAAAGCAGTACATCAAAGATAACAGAAAGAGGGACCTATGTTTATGGACAATTGGAAGATGGAATAGTGTTCCTGCAATGTGGGAAACCATTCAAAGCAGCAGGAGCGAAAACTGGTCTAGGGAGAAAAGATCCCCCCAGTAAAGTTATATATGTAGGGGGTTTTTAAGTCATTAATTTTACTATCAGTCACTCATTTGCCTCAAACGAAGTCAGTTTTTTCTGCTCCCACTCTAATAAAAACTTGCATTAAGAATTGAATGCCCTTTTACTGTTTTCAGAGTACTGATTAGAAGTGAAAACAGACCCATTTCTCATATCTGGTATATACATGCTACGGTGCCTTACTATACATTCATAAATACGCATGATCTAAGCGTAACAATTCCTCAAAAGTTAAGTATAGACTTTAACCATATAAAGTTATCACATGAAAATTTTTAAAAGTAGCTAGTGGGTTTGAATATCTAGTGTAGCCCTTTTCTAAAAAATGAGCCCAGCAACAACGATGCACCTCTGAAATCGAAACACCAAAATTAAAACATCTTGAGAGTCAGCAATAATTTTGGAGAACTTCTACTTAAAATATGGTCTGCTAAAAACTAGTTCTGTAATATAGGTTTCAGCTGGCAATTTTTAGGAATCTACTTTGTTTTTCTGCAAACAACAATATGTCGGGGCATGGTTTAGGGGACATGGCAGTGTTGGGTTAATGGTTGGACTTGATGATCTCGAAGGTCCTTTCCAAACTTAATGATTCTGTGATTCTGTGTCTGATAATAACTCAAGGTCTAACACAATAAGAATGAAAATACTTTTCCCTCATAATTTGCATTAAGTTCCTCCTATGATTGCTCCTAAATACACTTGCTTATCAATTCATTTATTTATCAGAAATGAAAGTAACTAACTTCAATATCTGTGCAAACCGAAATCCAGATGTAAGGCTAACAGCTGTGCACAACGTACACTTACTACCTGGCCACCATATGCGTAATCACCACATTCACGATGTATCTTAATCACCTTTTTCTAAACCATCCACAAATTCAAAGAATAAGTATTTAACGCTGAATACATTTGAAAATTGTATGTAGGTTACACATTTAATATTGTTTATAAGAATTTGTACTTTATTTCTGCATTGCTTTTAAGTGACCATGTAAGGAAAGCTCTTAGGAAGATAAGCAGCATCGTGGTTTGGTTTAGCCCCAGCTGGCAACTCAGCCCCACGCAGTCGCTCGCTCACTCCCCCACGGTGGGATGGGGGAGAGAATCAGAAGAGTAAAAGTGAGAAAACTCATGGTTTGAGATAAAGACAGTTTAATAGGGAAAG
>NW_010511081.1:10188-11671 GCF_000687285.1 Phaethon lepturus | reverse complement strand
GTAATGGTTTCTTGGGAAGACAGACGCCATAACTCCCAACGTCCCTCCACTCCTTCCTTCTTCTTCGTCCCAGCTTTGTATACTGAGCATGACATCATATTGTATGGAATATCTCTTTGGCCAGTCTAGGTCAGCTGTCCTGGCTGTGTCCCCTCCCAGCTTCCCGTGCACCCTCAGCCTTCTTGCTGGCAGGCCAGCACAAGAAGCTGGACTGTCCTTGACTGCTTAGCAACAACTCAAAACATCAGCATGTTATCAGTGTTTACTCATCCCAAATCTAAAACACAGCCTCATGCTAGCTTCTGTCAAGAAAATTAACTCTACCCTGGCTGAAACCAGGACAGTAGGGTGCCATGGTCCATCCTACATCCTCTATCCTGGAGCTAACTCATGACAAGATGAGACCCAACCCACAGGGAAGACTGCTACCTCCCTGGAGGCCCGGTGAGAGCTGTTACTAGGAAACTCCCTGGTCTGGAATGGCCTGGCAATTGCTACCTGCTGTTAGTCATGCAGGTTGGCAGCAACGAGATTGTGCAAAGAAGTCTAAAAGCGATTAAAAGGGACTTCAGAGCACTGGGACGACTGGTTGAGGGAGCAGGAGCACAGGTAGTGTTTTCCTCAATCCCTTCAGTGGCAGGGAAGAACACTGAAAAACAGGAAAACACACCTGGTTAACATGTGGCTCAGAGGCTGGTGCCATTGGTGGAATTTTGGGGTTTTTGACCATGGGGTGGTTTATCCGTGTAAATCTGCTGGCAGCAGATGGAGTTCAGCTATCTCCAAGGGGGAAAAAACTCATTCTGGCTTACAAGTTGGCAGGCCTCATTGAGAGGGCTTTAAACTAGATTTGAAGGGGGAAGGCGATAAAACCAGGCTCACTAGAGATGAGCCTAGGAGCAGCATGCCAATGTTGGGGACAAAATAGATAGCCCAGCTCAAATGCATCTACACCAATGCATGCAGCAAACAGAAGCAGCTGCAATCCATTATGCAGCAGGACAGCTATGACTTAGTTGCCATCACAGAAACATGGTGGGATCACTCTCATTACTGGAGTGCTGCAATAGCTGGCTATGCTCTTCAGAAGGGATAAGCATGGAAGGGGAGGTGGTGGAGTGGCTCTGTGTGTTAGGGAGTGTTTTTACTGTATAGACCTCCACGATTCTGATGACAAGGTTGAGTGCTTATGGCTAAGTATGAGTGGGAAGACCAATGAGGCAGATATCCTGCTGGGTGTCTGTTATAGATGGTGGCCAGGTACAAGCGGTGTTCACCAGGGCTTGTGGAGTGGCTCTGTGTGTTAGGGAGTGTTTTTACTGTATAGACCTCCACGATTCTGATGACAAGGTTGAGTGCTTATGGCTAAGTATGAGTGGGAAGACCAATGAGGCAGATATCCTGCTGGGTGTCTGTTATAGATGGTGGCCAGGTACAAGCGGTGTTCACCCGGGCTTAGTTTTGGGGCTGGGGTTGGTTCATA